>NC_057812.1:526033907-526123717 GCF_018294505.1 Triticum aestivum
AAATTGCTTCATGCGCTGCCTCCGAGGCTGCCATGTACTCCGCTTCACATGTAGATCCCGCCACGACGCTCTGCTTGCAACTGCACCAGCTTACTGCCCCACCATTCAAAATATACATGTATCCGGTTTGTGACTTTGAGTCATCCAGATCTGTGTCGAAGCTAGCATCGACGTAACCCTTTACGACGAGCTCTTCGTCACCTAGACGAGAAACATTTCCTTAGTCCTTTTCAGGCACTTCAGGATATTCTTGACCGCTGTCCAGTGTTCCTTGTCGGGATTACTTTGGTACCTTCCTACCAAACTTACGGCAAGGTTTACATCAGGTCTGGTACACAGCATGGCATACATAATAGGATCTATGGCTGAGGCATAGGGGATGACACTCATCTCTTCTATATCTTCTGCCGTGGTCAGACATTGAGATGAGCTCAATTTCACACCTTGTAACACAGGCAAGAACCCCTTCTTTGACTGATCCATATTGAATTTCTTCAATATCTTATCAAGGTATGTGCTTTGTGAAAGACCTATGAGGCGTCTTGATCTATCTCTATAGATCTTGATGCCTAATATATATGCAGCTTCTCCAAGGTCCTTCATTGAAAAACTCTTATTCAAGTAGGCCTTAATGCTGTCCAAGAGTTCTATATCATTTCCCATCAAAAGTATGTCATCTACATATAATATGAGAAATGCTATAGAGCTCCCACTCACTTTCTTGTAAACGCAGGCTTCTCCATAAGTCTGTGTAAACCCAAACGCTTTGATCATCTCATCAAAGCGAATGTTCCAACTCCGAGATGCTTGCACCAGCCCATAAATCGAGCGTTGGAGCTTGCACACCTTGTTAGCATTCTTAGGATCGACAGAACCTTCTGGCTGCATCATATACAATTCTTCCTTAAGGAAACCATTAAGGAATGCCGTTTTGACGTCCATTTGCCATATCTCATAATCGTAGAATGCGGCAATTGCTAACATGATTCGGACGGACTTTAGGTTCGCTACCGGTGAGAAAGTCTCATCGTAGTCAACCCCTTGAACTTGTCGATAACCCTTAGTGACAAGCCGAGCTTTATAAATGATCACATTACCATCCGCGTCTGTCTTCTTCTTAAAGATCCATTTATTTTCTATGGCTCGCCGCTCAACGGGCAAGTTAGTCAAAGTCCATACTTCGTTTTCATACATGGATCCTATCTCGGATTTCATGGCTTCTAGCCATTTGTCGGAATCCGGGCCCGCCATTGCTTCTTCATAGTTCGAAGGTTCACCGTTGTCTAACAACATGGTTTCCAAGACAGGGTTGCCGTACCACTCTGGTGCGGAACGTGTCCTTGTGGACCTACGAATTTCAGTAGGAGCTTGATCAGAAGTATCTTGATCACCATCATTAACTTCCTCTCTAGTCGGTGCAGACACCTCAGGAACATTTTCTTGAGTTGCGCCCTTTTCCAGTTCAAGAGGTAATACTTCATCAAGTTCTACTTTCCTCCCACATACTTCTTTCGAGAGAAACTCTTTCCCCAGAAAGGATCCATTCTTGGCAACAAAGATCTTGCCTTCGGATCTGAGGTAGAAGGTATACCCAATAGTTTCTTTAGGGTATCCTATGAAGACGCATTTTTCTGACTTGGGTTCGAGCTTTTCAGGTTGAAGTTTCTTGACATAAGCATCGCATCCCCAAACTTTTAGAAACGACAGCTTAGGTTTCTTCCCAAACCATAATTCATACGATGTCGTCTCAACGGATTTCGACGGAGCCCTATTTAAAGTGAATGCGGCAGTCTCTAAAGCATAGCCCCAAAAAGATAGCGGTAAATCGGTAAGAGACATCATAGATCGCACCATATCTAATAGAGTGCGATTACGACATTCGGACACACCATTACGCTGAGGTGTTCCAGGCGGCGTGAGCTGTGAAACTATTCCACATTTTCTTAAGTGTGTGCCAAACTCATGACTCAAGTATTCTCCTCCACGATCTGATCGCAGGAACTTGATTTTCCTGTCACGTTGATTCTCAACCTCACTCTGAAATTCCTTGAACTTTTCAAAGGTCTCAGACTTGTGTTTTATTAAGTAGACATACCCATATCTACTCAAGTCATCAGTGAGGGTGAGAACATAACGATAGCCACCACGAGCCTCAACACTCATTGGAACACACACATCAGCATGTATGATTTCCAATAAGTTGGTTGCTCGCTCCATTGTTCCTGAGAACGGAGTCATGGTCATTTTACCCATGAGGCATGGTTCGCACGTGTCAAATGATTCGTAATCAAGAGACTCTAAAAGTCCATCAACATGGAGCTTCTTCATGCGTTTGACACCTATGTGACCAAGGCGGCAGTGCCACAAGTATGTGGAGCTATCATTATCAATCTTACATCTTTTGGTACTCACACTATGAACATGTGTAGAATTACGCTCGAGATTCATTAAGAATAAACCATTCACCATCGGAGCATGACCATAAAACATATCTCTCATATAAATAGAACAACCATTATTCTCGGATTTAAATGAGTAGCCATCTCGAATTAAACGAGATCCTGATACAATGTTCATGCTCAAAGCTGGCACTAAATAACAATTATTAAGGTTTAAAACTAATCCCGAAGGCAAATGTAGAGGTAGCGTGCCGACGGCGATCACATTGACCTTGGAACCATTCCCGACGCACATCGTCACCTCGTCCTTTGCCAGTCTTCGCTTATTCCGCAACTCCTGCTTTGAGTTACAAATGTGAGCAACCGCACCGGTATCAAATACCCAGGAGCTACTACGAATACTGGTAAGGTACACATCAATTACATGTATATCATATATACCTTTCGTTTTGCCGGCCTTCTTGTCTGCTAAGTATTTGGGGCAGTTTCGCTTCCAGTGACCACTTCCCTTGCAATAAAAGCACTCAGTCTCGGGCTTGGGGTCCATTCTTTGGCTTCTTCCCGGCAGCTTGCTTGCCGGGCGCGGCAACTCCCTTGCCGTCCTTCTTGAAGGCTTTCTTACCCTTGCCCTTCTTGAACTTAGTGGTTTTATTCACCATCAACACTTGATGTTCCTTTTTGACTTCTACCTCTGCTGATTTCAGCATTGCAAATACCTCAGGAATGGTCTTTTCCATCCCCTGCATATTGAAGTTCATCACAAAGCTCTTGTAGCTTGGTGGAAGCGACTGGAGGATTCTGTCAATGACCACGTCATCCGGGAGATTAACTCCCAGCTGAGTCAAGCGGTTATGTAACCCAGACATTGTGAGTATGTGCTCACTGACAGAACTATTTTCCTCCATCTTACAGCTGAAGAACTTGTCGGAGACTTCATATCTCTCGACCCGGGCATGAGCTTGAAAAACCATTTTCAGCTCTTCGAACATCTCGTATGCTCCGTGTCTCTCAAAACGTTTTTGGAGCCCCGGTTCTAAGCTGTAAAGCATGCCGCACTGAACGAGGGAGTAATCATCAGCACGTGTCTGCCAAGCGTTCATAACGTCTTGGTTCTGTGGGACGGGAGGGTCACCTAGCGGTGCTTGTAGGACATAATTTTTCTTGGCAGCTATGAGGATGATCCTCAGGTTCTGGACCCAGTCCGTGTAGTTGCTGCCATTGTCTTTCAGCTTGGTTTTCTCTAGGAACGCGTTGAAGTTGAGGACTACGTCGGCCATTTGATCTACAAGACATATTGTAAAGATTTTAGACTAAGTTCATGATAATTAAGTTCATCTAATCAAATTAATCAATGAACTCCCACTCAGATAGACATCCCTCCAGTCATCTAAGTACAACATGATCCGAGTTAACTGGGCCGTGTCCGATCATCACGTGAGACGGACTAGTCAACATCGGTGAACATCTTCATGTTGATCGTATCTTCTATACGACTCATGCTCGACCTTTCAGTCTTCTATGTTCCGAGGCCATGTCTGTACATGCTAGGCTCGTCAAGTCAACCTAAGTGTTTGCATGTGTAAATCTGTCTTACACCCGTTGTATGTGAACGTTAGAATCTAACACCCGATCATCACGTGGTGCTTCGAAACAACGTACTGTCACAACGGTGCACAGTTAGGGGAAACACTTTCTTGAAATTATTATGAGGGATCATCTTATTTACTACCGTCGTTCTAAGTAAACAAGATGCAAAACATGATAAACATCACATGCAATCAAATAATAATAGTGACATGATATGGCCAATATCACATAGCTCCTTTGATCTCCATCTTGGGGCTCCATGATCATCTTGTCACCGGCATGACACCATGATCTCCATCATCATGATCTCCATCATCGTGTCTCCATGAAGTTGCTCACCAACTATTACTTCTACTACTACGGCTAACGCGTTTAGCAATAAAGTAAAGTAATTTACATGGCGTTTCTCAATGACACGCAGGTCATACAAAAAATAAAGACAACTCCTATGGCTCCTCCCGGTTCTCATACTCATCGACATGCAAGTCGTGATTCCTATTACAATAGCATGAACATCTCATACATCACATATATATCATTCATCATTCATCACAACTTTGGCCTTATCATATCACAAAGCACTTGCTGCAAAAACAAGTTAGACGTCCTCTAATTGTTGCTGCAAGTTTTACGTGGCTGAAATAGGGTTCTAGCAAGAACGTTTTCTTACCTACGTGAAAGCCACAACGTGATTTGTCAACTTCTATTTACCCTTCATAAGGACCCTTTTCATCGAATCCGCTCCAACTAAAGTGGGAGAGACAGACACCCGCCAGCCACCTTATGCAACTAGTGCATGTTAGTCAGTGGAACCGGTCTCACGTAAGCGTACGTGTAAGGTTGGTCCGGGCCGCTTCATCCCACAATACCGCTGAAGCAAGATAAGACTAGTAGCGGCAAGAAAGTTGAGAACATCTACGCCCACAAAAAATTTGTGTTCTACTCGTGCAAGAGAACTACACATAGACCTAGCTCATGATGCCACTATTGGGGAACGTTGCAGAAAACAAAAATTTTCCTACGGTTTCACCAAGATCCATCTAGGAGTTCATCTAGCAACGAGTGATCGGATTGCATCTACATACCTTTGTAGATCACGCGCGGAAGCGTTCAAAGAACGGGGATGAGGAAGCCGTACTCGACGTGATCCAAATCACCGGAGATCCTAGCGCCGAACGGACGACACCTCCGCGTTCAACACATGTACGGTCAGCGTAACGTCTCCTCCTTCTTGATCCAGCAAGGGAGAGGAGAGGTTGAGGAAGATGTCTCCAGTAGCAGCACGACGGTGTGGTGGTGATGGAGCTACAGTACTCCGGCAGGGCTTCGCTAAGCTCTATGGAGGAGGAGGATGTGTTGGAGAGGGAGAGGGAGGCACCAAAGGCGTGGGTTGAGAGGCCCTCTTTCCCCCACTATATATAGGGAGTCCAAGGGGGGGGGCGCCAGCCCTAGGAGATCCAATCTCCTAGGGGGGGTGCGGCCAAGGGAGGAATCCCTCCTCCCCAAGGCACCTAGGAGGTGCCTTCCCCCTTTGGGACTCTTCCCTTCCTTGAACCCTAGGCGCATGGGCCTCTTGGGGCTAGTTCCCTTGGCCCATATAGGCCAAGGCGCACCCCCTACAGCCCATGTGGCCCCCCGGGGGCACGTGGCCCCACCCGATGGACCCCCGGGACCCTTCCGGTGGTCCCGGTACAATACCGGTGACCCCGAAACTTGTCCCGATGGCCGAAATAGCACTTCCTATATATAATTCTTTACCTCCGGACCATTCCAGAACTCCTCGTGACGTCCGGGATCTCATCCGGGACTCCGAACAACATTCGGGTTACTGCATATACATATCCCTACAACCCTAGCGTCACCGAACCTTAAGTGTGTAGACCCTACGGGTTCGGGAGACATGTAGACATGACCGAGATCGCTCTCCGGTCAATAACCAACAGCGGGATCTGGATACCCATGTTGGCTCCCACATGCTCCTCGATGATCTCATCGAATGAACCACGATGTCGAGGATTCAAGCAACCCCGTATACAATTCCCTTTGTCAATCGGTATGTTACTTGCCCGAGATCCGATCGTCGGTATCCCAATACCTCGTTCAATCTCGTTACCGGCAAGTCACTTTACTCGTACCGTAATGCATGATCCCGTGACCAGACACTTGGTCACTTTGAGCTCATTACGATGATGCATTACCGAGTGGGCCCAATGATACCTCTCCGTCATACGGAGTGACAAATCCCAGTCTTGATCCGTGTCAACCCAACAGACACTTTCGGAGATACCCGTAGTATACCTTTATAGTCACCCAGTTACGTTGTGACGTTTGGCACACCCAAAGCACTCCTATGGTACCCGGGAGTTACACGATCTCATGGTCTAAGGAAAAGATACTTTACATTGGAAAACTCTAGCAAACGAACTATACGATCTTGTGCTATGTTTAGGATTGGGTCTTGTCCATCACATCATTCTCCTAACGATGTGATCTTGTTATCAATGACATCCAATGTCCATAGTCAGGAAACCGTGACTATCTGTTGATCAACGAGCTAGTCAACTAGAGGCTTACTAGGGACATGTTGGTGTCTATTATTCACACATGTATTACGATTTCCGGATAACACAATTATAGCATGAATAAAGACAATTATCATGAACAAGGAAATATAATAATAATGCTTTTATTATTGCCTCAGGGCATATTTCCAACAATCACATCATTAGGAGAATGATGTGATTGACTTGACCCGTTCTGTTAGCTTAGCACTTGATCGTTTAGTTTGTTGTTATTCCTTTCTTCATGACTTATACATGTTCCTATGACTATGAGATTATGCAACTCCCGTTTACCGGAGGAACACTTTGTGTGCCACCAAACGTCACAGCATAACTTGGTGATTATAAAGGTGCTCTATAGGTGTCTCCGAAGGTACTTGTTGGGTTGGCGTATTTCGAAATTAGGATTTGTCACCCCGATTGCCGGAGAGGTATCTCTGGGCCCACTCGGTAATGCACATCACTATAAGCCTTGCAAGCATTGCAACTAATGAGTTAGTTGTGGGATGATGTATTACAGAACGAGTAAAGCGACTTGCCGGTAACAAGACTGAACTAGGTATTGAGATACCGACGATCGAATCTCAGGCAAGTAACATATCGATGACAAAGGGAACAACGTATGTTGTTATGCGGTCTGACCGATAAAGATCTTCGTAGAATATGTAGGAGCCAATATGGGCATCTAGGTCCCGCTATTGGTTATTGACCAGAGAGGTGTCTCAGTCATGTCTACATAGTTCTTGAACCCGTAGGGTCCGCACGCTTAAAGTTCGTTGACGATATAGTACTATGAGTTATGTATGTTGGTGACCGAATGTTGTTCGGAGTTCCGGATAAGATCACATACATGACGAGGAACTCCGGAATGGTCCGGAGATAAAGATTGATATATGGGATAATAGTGTTTGGACTCCGGAAGGGTTACGGAATTCACTGGAAGGGGTTCCAGATGTTTCCCGAAATGTTTGGGTACGAGAACACTTTATTTGGGCTAAAGGGGAAAGCCCACAAGGTTTTTGGAAAGCGCAAAAGGAAGTTTTACGGAGTCCAGGGGCCATACGCCAGGGTCCCTGGCGTCTGGGTCCAGACGCCGGGTACCCTGGCGTCTGGCCCTGGAGTCCGAGAAGGAATCTTGCCTTTCAGGTGAAACCGACTTTGTGGAGGCTTTTACTCCAAGTTTCGACCCCAAGGCTCAACATATAAATAGAGGGGTAGGGCTAGCACCCAAGACATATCAAGAAACACCAAGCCGTGTGCCGGCAACCCCATCCCCTCTAGTTTATCCTCTGTCATAGTTTTCGTAGTGCTTAGGCGAAGCCCTGCGGAGATTGTTCTTCACCAACACCGTCACCACGCCGTCGTGCTGCCGGAACTCATCTACTACTTCGCCCCTCTTGCTGGATCGAGAAGGCAAGGACGTCACCGAGCCGAACGTGTGCAGAACTCGGAGGTGCCATGCTTTCGGTACTTGGATTGGTCGGATCGTGAAGACGTGCGACTACATCAACCGCGTTGATATAACGCTTCTGCGAACGGTCTACGAGGGTATGTAGACAACACTCTCCCCTCTCGTTGCTATGCATCACCATGATCCTGCGTGTGCGTAGGAATTTTTTTGAAATTACTACGTTCCCCAACAGTGGCATCCGAGCTAGGTTTTATGCGTAGATGCCATATGCACGAGTAGAACACAAATGAGTTGTGGGCGATATAAGTCATACTGCTTACCAACATGTCATACTTTGGTTCGGCGGTATTGTTGGATGAAGCGGCCCAGACAGACATTACGCGTACGCTTACGTGAGACTGGTTCTACCGATGTGCTTTGCACACAGGTGGCTGGCGGGTGTCAGTTTCTCCAACTTTAGTTGAACTGAGTGTGGCTACGCCCGGTCCTTGCGAAGGTTAAAACATCACAAACTTGATGAACTATCATTGTGGTTTTGTTGCGTAGGTAAGAACGGTTCTTGCTAAGCCCGGTAGCAGCCACGTAAAACTTGCAATAACAAAATAGAGGACGTCTAACTTGTTTTTGCAGGGCATGTTGTGATGTGATATGGTCAAGACATGATGCTAAATTTTTATTGTATGAGATGATCATGTTTTGTAACCGAGTTATCGGCAACTGGCAGGAGCCATATGGTTGTCGCTTTATTGTATGCAATGCAATCGCCCTGTAATGCTTTACTTTATCACTAAGTGGTAGCAATAGTCGTTGAAGCATAAGATTGGTGAGACGACAACGATGCTACGATGGAGATCAAGGTGTCGCGCCGGTGACGATGGTGATCATGACGGTGCTTCGGAGATGGAGATCACAAGCACGAGATGATGATGACCATATCATATCACTTATATTGATTGCATGTGATGTTTATCTTTTATGCATCTTATCTTGCTTTGATTGACGGTAGCATTATAAGATGATCTCTCACTAAATTTCAAGATAAAAGTGTTCTCCCTGAGTATGCACCGTTGCCAAAGTTCGTCGTGCCCATACACCACGTGATGATCGGGTGTGATAAGCTCTACGTCCATCTACAATGGGTGCAAGCCAGTTTTGCACACGCAGAATACTCAGGTTAAACTTGACGAGCATAGCATATGCAGATATGGCCTCGGAACACTGAGACCGAAAGGTCGAGCGTGAATCATATAGTAGATATGATCAACATAGTGATGTTCACCATTGAAAGCTACTCCATTTCACGTGATGATCGGTTATGGTTTAGTTGATATGGATCACGTGATCACTTAGAGGATTAGAGGGATGTCTATCTAAGTGGGAGTTCTTAAGTAATATGATTAATTGAACTTAAATTTATCATGACCTTAGTACCTGATAGTATCTTGCTTGTCTATGTTGATTGTAGATAGATGGCCCGTGCTGTTGTTCCGTTGACTTTTAATGCGTTCCTTGAGAAAGCAAAGTTGAAAGATGATGGTAGCAATTACACGGACTGGGTCCGTAACTTGAGGATTATCCTCATTGCTGCACAGAAGAGTTACGTCCTGGAAGCACCGCTAGGTGTACCACCTGCGCTAGCAACTGCAGACATTGTGAATGCCTGGCAGTCACGTGTTGATGATTACTCGATAGTTCAGTGTGCCATGCTTTACGGCTTAGAACCGGGACTTCAACGACGTTTTGAACGTCATGGAGCATATGAGATGTTCCAGGAATTTATGTTAATATTTCAAAATAATGCCCGGATTGAGATATATGAAGTCTCCAATAAGTTCTACAGCTGCAAGATGGAGGAGAATAGTTCTGTCAGTGAGCATATACTCAAGATGTCTGGGTACTGCAATCACTTGATTCAATTGGGAGTTAATCTTCCGAATGATAGCGTCAATGACAGAATTCTTCAATCACTGCCACCAAGCTACAAGAGCTTCGTGATGAACTATAACATGCAAGGGATGGATAAGACGATTCCCGAGCTCTTCGCAATGCTAAAGGCTGCGGAGGTAGAAATCAAGAAGGAGCATCAAGTGTTGATGGTCAATAAGACCACCAGTTTCAAGAAAAAAGGCAAAGGGAAGAAGAAGGGGAACTTCGAGAAGAACAACAAGCAAGTTGCTGCTCAAGAGAAGAAACCCAAGTTTGGACCTAAGCCTGAGACTGGGTGCTTCTACTGCAAGCAGACTGGTCACTAGAAGCGGAACTGCCCCAAGTATTTGGCAGATAAGAAGGATGGCAAGGTGAACAAAGCTATATGTGATATACATGTTATTAATGTGTACCTTATCAGAGCTCGCGGTTGCACCTGGGTATTTGATACTGGTTCTGTTGCTAATATTTGCAACTCAAAACAGGGACTACGAATTAAGCGAACACTAGCCAAGGACGAGGTGACGATGCGCGTGGGAAACGGTTCCAAAGTCGATGTGATCGCCGTCGGCATGCTACCTCTACATCTATCTTTGGGATTATTAGACCTAAATAATAGTTATTTGGTGCCAGCGTTGAGCATGAACATTATATCTGGATCTTGTTTGATGCGAGACGGTTATTCATTTAAATCATAGAATAATGGTTGTTCTATTTATATGAGTAATATCTTTTATGGTCATGCACCCTTGAAGAGTGGTCTATTTTGGATGAATCTTGATAGTAGTGATACACATATTCATAATGTTGAAGCCAAAAGATGCAGAGTTGATAATGATAGTGCAACTTATTTGTGGCACTGCCTTTTAGGTCATATCGGTGTAAAGCGCATGAAGAGACTCCATACTGATGGACTTTTGGAACCACGTGATTATGAATCACTTGGTACTTGCGAACCATGCCTCATGGGCAAGATGACTAAAATGCCGTTCTTCGGAACAATGGAGAGAGCAACAGATTTGTTGGAAATCATACATACAGATGTATGTGGTCCAATGAATATTGAAGCTCGTGGCGGATATCGTTATTTTCTCACCTTCACAGATGATTTGAGAAGATATGGGTATATCTACATAATGAAACATAAGTCTGAAACATTTGAAAAGTTTGAAGAATTTCAGAGTGAAGTTGAAAATCATCGTAACAAGAAAATAAAGTTTCTACGATCAGATCGTGGAGGAGAATATTTGAGTTACGAGTTTGGTCTACATTTGAAACAATGCAGAATAGTTTCGCAACTCACGCCACCCGGAACACCACAGCGTAATGGTGTGTACGAACGTCGTAATCGAACTTTACTAGATATGGTGCGATCTATGATGTCTCTTACTGATTTACCGCTATCGTTTTGGGGTTATGCTTTAGAGACGGCTGCATTCACGTTAAATAGGGCACCATTGAAATCCGTTGAGACGATGCCTTATGAACTGTGGTTTGGCAAGAAACCAAAGTTGTCCTTAAAGTTTGGGGCTGCGATGCTTATGTGAAAAAGCTTCAACCTAATAAGCTCGAACCCAAATCGGAGAAATGTGTCTTCATAGGATACCCAAAGGAGACTGTTGGGTACACCTTCTACCACAGATTCGAAGGCAAGACATTCGTTGCTAAGAATGGATCCTTTCTAGAGAAGGAGTTTCTCTGTCAGGACCCCGATTCTAAGTCACACGATCTAGCATGTAACACCTCATATCACTTTGCGGCCTCACGCACGGTATTCTCGCGGGTGTCGCCTTACCATGGCCCGGGACCGTTTGCGCCTTTTGGCTCACGTATATGATAGTGTCGCTAGCATCCATATGACAGAGAACCCGGGCCGACATGGCTAGTCGTGAACCCAAAGCGGCACTAACCTATGGGGACAGGCATACATGATTCACATCGAGCATGTCGGTCAACAGCGTGTGAATCCGGGCTGTAGCACTGGGCTACCAGGACTCCGGATGTCACCGCGTGACATTTCCCCGAAGGGACAGACACAGGAACGAAGTGAAATACATGTCGGCCAGTCGAGTGTCCCGAGTAGTAGTGCTGGGCTAGCAGGACTCCGGTGAACCGGGCTGTAGCGGACTACTATGGCTCAAGGAAGCACTAAACTACATTTCCCCATATGTGAGGCTGCCAAGGATAAACAACTAGATTGTCGGATCCCACACATAGCAATACACGTCACACGTACGCATCACATGCAAGTATGTGCTGTACAACATGGCATCACAACATAACGCAACTCATATAAATAAAGGCCTAGGAGAGCCACATAGCATTAATACAAACAGGGGTCACATGACCCATCATTCAGAGCATACAAGCAACGGAAGCATTACATGTCTGAGTACAGACAACTACAAAAGAAAAAGGCTAAGAAACCTGACTATCTACAAGTCCCTCCAAGATACAAGATCGTAGCTGAGGTAACAAGCTACTCGTCGAAGTCCAAGCGATACTACTAGTGAGACAGACGTCTCACCTGCAAAACATAAATAAAGCAAACGTGAGTACAAAGGTACTCAGCAAGACTTACATCAGATCCTATCATACATGCATTTGTATCAAGAAGGTAATGTGGGGTTTAGTTGCAGCAAGCCAGCTTTGACTCAGTGGCTATCCTGTTCTACGACAATGAGAAACTTCTTTGAGATGAGGCAGCGCACACGAGTCCACTAATCACCACATCAAAACACTACTATGGATCCATCCTCGTCTCCTGACGAGAAGGCCATCCATAGCACTCACACTTGTCTTGAGCATTTTAGAGTATCCACTTTAAGTTGTCTATGTACCACGTAAGCATCCAAGAAGTCCATAACCGCGGACCCGGCTATTCAAATAGATCATGTTAACCCTGCAGGGGTGTACTTCTTCACACACGCTCTCACCACTTATCACCATATACACATCATGTATCTTGGCAACCTTCAAGCGGAAGCCTGGCGAGGGTGTCGGCCACGATCTGACTAACCACACAAGACTCTAGTCTAGGTTTATCGCCTATTCGGGTTCCATCCGCAAGGAGATTCGGCCGGGGTGTCGCTCACGGCCCCAAACGATATGTGCAGGGTTCCCAAGCCCACCTCGCCGGATGGATCTACGCTTGGTACACCGTGCCACTTGTGCCTAGTCTGTCCCAAGCCCACCTGGCCGGGTGCCACTTGGTAGACTACTAACACTACCTACAAACACCAGAAACTATTTGCGACTCCTGGACAGAGATCAAGTTGGCTAATAAGTCGAGAGGGGAACTTAAGCATTCCAATGTGTGGTAGTAGCTAGTCATTGGACAACCTACACGGAACTCAGTGCTTACGGACGGTTCCAGTGAGACAACCCACCATGTATTCCTACATGGCCTCTCACCGCTACCTTTACCAAATCGTGTTCACACGCTTAACTCTCAGCACCAAAACATATCGTACCACTCCAATTCATTCCCGATGAATCAGACCTGACACAACTCTAAGCAATAGCAGGCATGGCATGGCATGGCAAGAACACAACATGGCTCAATCAACTCCTACACATGCTAGTGGGTTTTAACTATTTACTGTGGCAATGACAGGTCATGCAGAGGAATGGGTTCAACTACCACAGCATAAAGTAGCAGTTGAATCGTTGTTGTCCTAATGCATTAAAATGAGAGCAGGAGCGAGAGAGTAGGATTGTATCGGAATGAACAAGGGGGTTTGCTTGCCTGGTAGATCAACAGGGGGGGCACTGCTCCACTGATAGGTACTCTCGAACACTTTCCGGAGCAGGACCTATCGAGAAGGAACGGTGTCAGAAATCAAACACAAGCATATGCAACATTATGATGCATGAACATGGCATGAGTATGTGATGTTGTATGAGCTAATGCAACTAGTATTCAAATTGAATGAAGTCCATTTGAACCAAGGGTTCAAATGCAACTCCAAATTAAGCTCTTATATATGCCATTTATATGTTTTCACCTATACAGCAGGTATAAGTTGTTTTGTCATGCATGAAACTGGTACAGATGGAAAGATTGTATTTTTCTGATAATTTTTCATATATAAATTATTTCAATCCGAGCTACGGTTGAATTTCTATGTTTTTTGAAGTTTAAATCATTTTCTGGAATTTCTTGATTAATCTTAAATCCAGAAAATGAAATATTGCATCAGCATTGCGTCCTGCCCGCGTCAGCAGGTCAACAGAGCCAACCAGGTCAAACCTGACGTGTGGGGGCCACACGTCAGTGTCATGGTTAGTTTAACCGAGGGGTTATTTCTAATCTAATTAACAGATTAGGGCGCGGGGCCCACTGTCAGTATCATCAGCTAATTAAGTTTAATTAACATCTAACTAAAATTAGCAGGGGCCTGGCCCACTTGTCAATGTCACAGAGGGGGGGGGGTTAATTAGCGGGGTTGACGCGGTCAAACCTACCGGCGTTTAGCCGCCGGCGAGGCCGAACGCGGCGGAGGGCACAGGAATCGCCCTCCGGCGACCATTCGGGCGGCGGAGACCACGGGCGAGGAGCTGAGCCTCGTCCGCGTCATTTGGAGCAAGTGGGAGAGGCGGGGACGGCCGGAGCTCACCGGAGCGGAGCTCGGGGCGGCGGCCGGAGCACGGGCTTCAAGCGGGAGCGGGCTGTGGGGCACGGGGTGGCCACCCGAGGGGCTCTTCGGCACCCTCATGGCACCAGGAGCATGGTGACGTGCTCGGTTGCGGGCTGCGGTGGCCAGGGCAACGGCGGCGACATAGATGGCGGCGAGGAGCTATGGCCACAGCGGGGAAAGGGGCTACGACGTGCAGGCGGCTAAACGGAGATAGGGGAATGGCGTAGAAGCTCACGGCGGTTTGGATGAGGCGGTCAGCGAGCTCGGGGACGCGTTGAAGACGACGGGGCTGCGAAGACGATCTCTGGCGACCGGAGATGAAGACAGCGGCGAGGCGGCTCTCCAGGGCCTCCCGAGGCGCGTGGCTTGACGGAGAGGTGGAGGACGACGTGGCGGAGCTTCTGGACTCGAAGAGAGGGCGAGGGGGAGGCGGTGGCCGCGACAATGGCGTGCGGCGGTGATGGTGGTGCTCGGGCGGTCGCGCGGAAGAGAACCAGAGGAGGAGGGAGAGCGAGGGAGAGGAAGAGAGGTCGGGGCGGTGCGTGGCGTCGCGCGGGGCATTCAAACGACGAGGAGGAGAAGTAGGAGGTGGCGGGGAACGTGGCCCCGGCCAGACGCGTGGCCGCGCACGCCGGCGCGTGCCCCTGTCCTTCTGTCGTCGCCAAGAGGACGACGGTTGGCGGTTGGGCCAGTGGGCCGCACCACTGGGCCGGCTGAGGCGCCAGATGGCTGTAGGTAAGCGCCATGTAAGCTTTCTGTTTTTGTTTCTTTCCTATTTTTCTGACATTTGTTTGGTTTAATAAAAATACTAAACCATTTTATTTTATTATGCCAATTTTTGTACGGGCTAGTGGTATTATTCCAGAGCTCCTCAACAAATGGCACAATTTTTGGACATATAATATATATATATAACATTTATATATCCAAAGCAAATAATTACTGCATTGATTCCAAATGCCCAAAATAAATACTTACGAGTTCCTAAAAATATTGGTTTGATTTTCATCTCTGTCCAATATTTTTAGAGAACAACATGAACATTTTCTTGGACCTTTTTGGAGCAATTTTTATCTAGGTCATTTCCAGAAATGATTCTAAGGGTTTCACAAATCCTTATTTCAAATTTAAATGAAATTTAAACATGATGCACACATGACTAGCTAGCCTCGAGCATACCAGAACTAGGGGTGTGACATTCTCTCGAAAGAAGTGAGTGGGAGGAAAGTAGAACTTGATGAGGTAGCTGTACCTGCTCCCTTATTGGAAAGTAGTTCATCACAGAAACCAGTTCCTGTGACGGCTACACCAATTAGTGAGGAAGTTAATGATGATGATCATGAAACTTCAGATCAAGTTATTACTGGACCTCGTAGATCAACCAGAGTAAGATCCACACCAGAGTGGTACAGTAATCCTATTCTGGAAGTCATGTTACTAGACCATGATGAACCTACGAACTATGAAGAAGCGATGGTGAGCCCAGATTTCGCAAAATGGCTTGAAGCCATGAAATCTGAGATGGGATCCATGTATGAGAACAAAGTGTGGACATTGGTTGACTTGCCCGATGATCGGCAAGCCATTGAGAATAAATGGATCTTCAAGAAGAAGACTGACGCTGACGGTAATGTTACTGTCTATAAAGCTCGACTTGTTGCGAAAGGTTTTCTACAAGTTCAAGGGATTGACTACGATGAGACCTTCTCACCCGTAGCGATGCTTAAGTCTGTCTGAATCATGTTAGCAATTGCCGCATTTTATGATTATGAAATTTGGCAAATGGATGTAAAAACTGCATTCCTGAATGGATTTCTGGAAGAAGTGTTGTATATGATGCAACCAGAAGGTTTTTTCGATCCAAAGGGAGCTAACAAAGTATGCAAGCTCCAGCAATCCATTTATGGACTGGTGCAAGCCTCTCAGAGTTGGAATAAATGCTTTGATAGTGTGATCAAAGCATTTAATTTTATACAGACTTTTGGAGAAGCCTATATTTACAAGAAAGTGAGTGGGAGCTCTGTAGCATTTCCGATATTTAATGTGGATGACATATTGTTGATTGGAAATGATATAGAATTTCTGGATAGCATAAAGGGATACTTGAATAAGAGTTTTTCAATGAAAGACCTTTGTGAAGCTGCTTATATATTGGGCATCAAGATCTATAGAGATAGATCAAGACGCTTAATTGGACTTTCACAAAGCACATACCTTGACAAAGTTTTGAAGAAGTTCAAAATGGATCAAGCAAAGAAAGGGTTCTTGCCTGTGTTACAAGGTGTGAAGTTGAGTAAGACTCAATGCCCGACCACTGCAGAAGATAGAGAGAAGATGAAAGATGTTCCCTATGCTTCAGCCATAGGCTCTATCATGTATGCAATGCTGTGTACCAGACCTGATGTGTGCCTTGCTATAAGTTTAGCAGGGAGGTACCAAAGTAATCCAGGAGTGGATTACCGGACAGCGGTCAAGAACATCCTCAAATACCTGAAAATGACTAAGGATATGTTTCTCGTTTATGGAGGTGACAAAGAGCTCATTGTAAATGGTTACGTTGATGCAAGCTTTGGCACTGATCCGGATGATTCTAAATCGCAAACCGGATACGTGTTTATATTGAACGGTGGAGCTGTTAGTTGGTGTAGTTCTAAACAAAGCGTCGTGGCGGGATCTACGTGTGAAGCGGAGTACATAGCTGCTTCGGAAGCAACAAATGAAGGAGTCTGGATGAAGGAGTTCATATCCGATCTAGGTGTCATACCTAGTGCATCGGGTCCAATGAAAATCTTTTGTGACAATACTAGTGCAATTGCCTTGGCGAAGGAATCCAGATTTCACAAGAGAACCAAGCACATCAAGAGACGCTTCAATTCCATCCGGGATCTAGTCCAGGTGGGAGACATAGAAATTTGCAAGATACATACGGATCTGAATGTTGCAGACCCATTGACTAAGCCTCTTCCATGAGCAAAACATGATCAACAACAAGGCTCCATGGGTGTTAGAATCATTACTGTGTAATCTAGATTATTGACTCTAGTGCAAGTGGGAGACTGAAGGAAATATGCCCTAGAGGCAATAATAAAGTTATTATTTATTTCCTTATATCATGATAAATGTTTATTATTCATGCTAGAATTGTATTAACTGGAAACATAATACTTGTGTGAATACATAGACAAACAAAGTGTCACTAGTATGCCTCTACTTGACTAGCTCGTTGATCAAAGATGGTTAAGTTTCCTAACCATAGACATGAGTTGTCATTTGATTAATGGGATCACATCATTAGGAGAATGATGTGATTGACTTGACCCATTTCGTTAGCTTAGCACTTGATCATTTAGTTTGTTGCTATTGCTTTCTTCATGACTTATACATGTTCCTATGACTATGAGATTATGCAACTCCCGTTTACCGGAGGAACACTTTGTGTGCCACCAAACGTCACAACGTAACTGGGTGATTATAAAGGTGCTCTACAGGTGTCTCCGAAGGTACTTGTTGGGGTGGCGTATTTCGAGATTAGGATTTGTCACTCCGATTGTCGGAGAGATATCTCTGGGCCCACTCGGTAATGCACATCACTATAAGCCTTGCAAGCATTGCAACTAATGAGTTAGTTGCGGGATGATGTATTATAGAACAAGTAAAGAGACTCGCCGGTAACAAGATTGAACTAGGTATTGAGATACCGACGATCGAATCTTAGGCAAGTAACATATCGATGACAAAGGGAACAACGTATGTTGTTATGCGGTCTGACCAATAAAGATCTTCGTAGAATATGTAGGAGCCAATATGGGCATCCAGGTCCCGCTATTGGTTATTGACCAGAGAGGTGTCTCGGTCATGTCTACATAGTTCTCAAACCCGTAGGGTCCGCACGCTTAACGTTCATTGACGATATAGTACTATGAGTTATGTATGTTGGTGACCGAATGTTGTTCGGAGTTCCGGATAAGATCACGGACATGACGAGGAACTCCGGAATGGTCCGGAGATAAAGATTGATATATGGGACAATAGTGTTTGGACTCCGAAATGGTTCCGGAATTCACCGGAAGGGGTTCCGGATGTTTCCCGAAATGTTTGGGTACGAGAACACTTTATTTGGGCAAAAGGGGAAAGCCCACAAGGTTTTTGGAAAGCGCAAAAGGAAGTTTTGCGGAGTATAGGGGCCAGACGCCGGGAACCCTGGTGTCTGGCCCTGGAGTACGAGAAGGACTCTTGCCTTTCGGGTGAAACCGACTTTGTGGAGGCTTTTACTCCAAGTTTCGACCCCAAGGCTCAACATATAAATAGAGGGGTAGGTCTAGCACCCAAGACACATCAAGAAACACCAACGCCGTCGTGCTGCCGGAACTCATCTACTACTTCGCCCCTCTTGCTGGATTGAGAAGGTGAGGACGTCACCGAGCCGAACGTGCGCAGAACTTGGAGATGCCGTGCTTTCGGTACTTGGATCGGTCGGATCGTGAAGACGTACGACTACATCAACTGCGTTGATATAACGCTTCCGCGAACGGTCTACGAGGGTATGTAGACAACACTCTCCCCTCTCGTTGCTATGCATCACCATGATCCTGCGTGTGCGTAGGATTTTTTTTTGAAATTACTACATTCCCCAACATAGATCTATCATGTAATCGAGTTAGTTTTGTTAGGGTTTGATCCCTAGTATCCATTATGTTCTGAGATTGATGTTGCTATGACTTTGCTATGCTTAATGCTTGCCACTAGGGCCCGAGTGCCATGATTTCAGATCTGAACCTATTATGTTTTCATCAATATATGAGAGTTCTTGATCCTATCTTGCAAGTCTATAGTCACCTATTATGTGTTATGATCCATTAACCCCGAAGTGACAATAATCGGGATACTTACCTGTGATGACCGTAGTTTGAGGAGTTCATGTATTCACTATGTGTTAATGCTTTGGTCCGGTACTCTATTAAAAGGAGACCTTAATATCCCTTAGTTTCCATTAGGACCCCACTGCCACGGGAGGGTAGGACAAAAGATGCCATGCAAGTTCTTTTCCATAAGCACGCGTGACTATATTCGGAATACATGCCTACATTACATTGATGAACTGGAGCTAGTTCTGTGTCACCCTAGGTTATGATTGTTACATGATGAACCACATCTGGCATAATTCTCCATCACTGATCCATTTCCTACGAGCTTTCCATATATTGTTCTTCACTTATTTACTTTTCCGTTGCTATTGTTACAATCACTACAAAATACCAAAAACATTACTTTTGTTATCATTACCTTTTGCTACCGTTACCACTACTATCATATTACTTTGCTACTGAATACTTTGCTGCAGATATTAAGTTTCTAGGTGTGGTTGAATTGACAACTCAGCTGCTAATACTTGATAATATTCTTTGGCTCCCCTTGTGTCGAATCAATAAATTTGGGTTGAATACTCTACCCTCGAAAACTGTTGTGATCCCCTATACTTGTGGGTTATCAAGACCATTTTCTGGCGCCGTTGCGGGGAGCATAGCTCTATCCTTTGAGTCACTTGGGATTTATATCTGCTTATCATTATGAAGAACTTGAAAGATCCAAGAACCAAGATTTATCCCTCAACTACGAGGGGAGGTAAGGAACTGCCATCTAGCTCTGCACTTGATTCACCTTCTCTTTTGAGTAAGCTTGTGACACCTAAACCTGCTTCTGCTATTCGTTCTGATATGTCGCATGTTATTGATGATGCCACTTCTGCTATACATGATACTTATGATGAAACTACTTCTATGCTTGATACTACTGTGCCACTTGGTGAATTTCTTGATGAACAACTTGCTAGGGTTAGAGAGAATGAAAAATATTGAATCTGATAATATTGATGAAAGTGATGATGAAGACTCATCTGTTATTCCCGAGGGTTATGTTTTTGATAAAGAAGCTTCTTTAGCTATTTTAGCTTGCAAAGATAGATACGAGCTCAAGAGGTTATTAGCTAAATGGAAGCAGCAATCTCTTAATGCTAGAATGAAACCTGACCCTGCTTTTGCTACTTCACCTATCTTTGTTACTAATAATGATTGTGAATTCTCTGTTGATCCTGATATAATTACTTTAGTTGAATCTGATCCTTTTCATGGCTATGAATCTGAAACTGTTGTGGCACATCTTACTAAATTAAATGATATAGCCACACTGTTCACTACTGATGAGAGAACTTGTTACTTTTATATCCTTAAAATATTTCCATTCTCATTAAAGGGTGATGCTAAGATATGGTTTAATTCTCTTGATCCTGGTTGTGTGCGTAGTCCCCAGGATATGATTTATTACTTCTCTGCTAAATATTTCCCTGCTCATAAGAAACAAGTTGCTTTAAGGGATATATATAATTTTGTGCAAATTGAAGAAGAGAGTCTCCCACAAGCTTGGGTGAGGCTTCTCAAGCTACTTAATGCTTTGCCTGATCATCCTCTTAAGAAAAATGAAATACTTGATATCTTTTATAATGGACTAACCTATGCTTCCAGAGATCACCTGGATAGTTGTGTTGGTTCTGTTTTCAGGGAAAGAACGCCGGATGAAGCTGAAATTCTATTGAATAATATGTTGACAAATGAAAATAATTGAACACTTCCTGGGCCAACTCCTGAGCCTATTCCTAAACCAAC
This sequence comes from Triticum aestivum, assembly GCF_018294505.1. NCBI lineage: Eukaryota > Viridiplantae > Streptophyta > Magnoliopsida > Poales > Poaceae > Triticum > Triticum aestivum. The sequence goes on from NC_057812.1 coordinate 526,055,091, forward strand.
TCCGAAGAAGAGGGGTATTCTATTTCTTAGTCCTGAAGATATGCAAGAGGCAAAGAAATCTATGAAAGAAAAAGGTATTAAAGCTGAAGATGTTAAGAATTTACCTCCTATTGAAGAAATACACGGTCTTAATTTACCGCCTATTGAAGAAACATATGATCTTAATCCTTCTCCTATTAAAGAAATACATGGTCTTGATAACCCGACACAGGTAGTAAAGGTAAATTCTCTCTATAGATATGATAAAGCTGAAATCCCATTTACTAAGTTTGGTAGCCCATGCTTAGATGAGTTTGATAAATTTATGGTTAAGCAAGAAGATTTTAATGCTTATTTTGGCAGACAATTGAAATACAATTCAAATATGCTTGAACACTTGGGTGATTATATGGCTAATGTCAAAGATGAACTTAAACTTATTAGTAAACATGCTTCTATGGTTACCACTCAAGTAGAACAAGTACTCAAAGCTCAAAATGATTTGCTCAATGAATTGAATAGTAAGAATAATGATTATGCCGTTAGAGTGGCTACTAGAACTGGTAGAATGACTCAGGAACCTTTGTATCCTGAAGGCCATCCTAAGAGAATTGAGCGAGATTCTCAGAGAAATAATATAGATGCACCCAGTCCTTCTAAAAGGAAGAAAAAGAAAAATGATAGGACTTTGCATGCTTCTAGTGAACCTGTTATTGAAACACCTGAGAATCCAAACGATATCTCTATCCATGATGCTGAAACACAATCTGGTAATGAACCTGAAACTAGTGATAATGTTAATGATAATGTTCATGATAATGCTCAACCTAGCAATGATAATGATATAGAAATTGAACCTGCTGTTGATCTTGATAACTCACAATCAAATAATCAACGTTATGATAAGAAAGACTTTGTTGGTAGGAAACATGGTAAAGAAAGAGAACCATGGGTTCAGAAACCCATGCCTTTTCCTCCCAAACCATCCAAGAAAAAGGATGATGAGGATTTTGAGCGCTTTGCTGAAATGATTAGACCTATCTTTTTGCGTATGCGATTAACTGATGTGCTCAAAATGAATCCTTATGCTAAGTATATGAAAGATATTGTTACAAATAAAAGAAAGATACCAAAAGCTGAAATTTCCACCATGCTTGCTAATTATAATTTTAAGGGTGGGATACCAAAGAAACTTGGAGATCCAGGAGTGCCCACTATACCATGCTCCATTAAAAGAAACTATGTTAAAACTGCTTTATGTGATCTTGGAGCCGGTGTTAGTGTTATGCCTCTCTCTTTATATCATAGACTTGATTTGAATAAGTTGACACCTACTGAAATATCTTTGCAAATGGCTGATAAATCAACTGCTATATCTGTCGGTATTTGTGAGGATGTGCCTGTTGTAGTTGCAAACGTTACAATTTTAACGGACTTTGTTATTCTTGATATTCCCGAGGACGATAGTATGTCTATTATTCTTGGAAGACCCTTTTTGAATACTGCAGGGGCTGTTATTGATTGCACTAAAGGCAATGTCACTTTTCATGTTAATGGTAATGAGCATACGGTACACTTTTCGAGGAAACAACCTCAAGTTCATAGTATCAACTCTATTGGAAAAATCCCATCGATTATATTTGGAGGTTTTGAATTTCCTCTTCCTACTGTCAAGAAGAAATATGATATTCTTATTATTGGGGATGTGCATATCCCCGTTGAGGTAACATAGTGTTATTCGAAATTTCTCCAGTTCCATGTTATTCGGAATGAGTTCGTTAACAAGACTTGATCAACCTTGTTAGTGGATTCCTTTTGATGAGCATGAGATGGATGAAACTAGAAGGCACAACCTTCTGTACCCTCCTTTTACTTTCTTTTTTTATATTAAATAAAATAAAAGTAGTATTTTTCTGTCTGTTATCTGATTTATCCGTGCAATATAAAAATACCCCGAAAATAAAAGTTCTCCAAATGCCCTGAAATTTAAATATGATTTTTTCTAGAATATTTGATAATATTTGGCACTGAGAACACAGCAGGGGGGGTCATCCACCTAGCCACGAGGGTGGAGGGCGCGCCCTACCCCCCTGGGCGCGCCCCCTGCCTCGTGGGCCCACGGTGGCCCTCCTCCACTTATCCTTGCACCCACACACTCCTTATTCCTCCCACAAACACGAATATCCAGTTCATACCCGAGTCCAAGCTCATTTTGCTGCCATTTTCGATCTCCTTGCTCAAAGCACCTCTCACAAAACTGCTTGGGGAGATTGTTCCTTGGTATGTGACTCCTCCATTGGTCCAATTAGTTTTTGTTCTAGTGCTTTATTCATTACAAATTTGTGCTGCTTAGGTGACCCTATTCTTGAGCTTGCATGTCAAATTTATATGGTCAAAAGTAGTTTTGATGCATGATATAGGCTCTAGGCACTTGTAGGAGTAGTTGCTATCAATATTTTTGAGTTTGGTTCACTTTTATTTTGAAGTTACTAAAAATTTCAGAAATTTTTCAGAGGAAGAAATATGTTTAGGAAAATGTATCAAGGTGGCTCTTCAAGGAAACAAGAGCCCAGGCTCGCAATGCGTGATGCTGATGATGAGCCACCAAGAAACGCTCCAGTGCGTCCTTGTGAATGGCCTTTGGAAAATTTTATGGATCGAGCGGGAATTAAGGAAGAATTTAACGCGTATTTGCATAACACTGATCTTGTGAGCTTCGAGGAAGAGAAGTGCAGCCAGTATCACTATCTCACTAGTTCCTTTGTGCGGAGGTTTGAATTTTCATCTTCACGTAATTCTCCAACTGTCCTGTTTGATCTTTATGAAAATTCATACACTATGGACTTAGAGGATTTTACCACTGCTTGCAAACTTCCACAATGGGGTAGTATCAGGGATCCTCACAAATCTGAATTTAGAGATTTTCTTGCTAGTATAACTGTGGGGGAATCTAGAGATATAACACAAGCTACCATAGGGAGCATTCACTTTCCTGCTATACATTATTTTGCTCTCTTCATAGGTAGATGCATTAATGATAAAGATGAGGCATGTCACATGTGTGTCCCTGACCTCAGTATTCCTAGGAGTGTTGTGTTAGGAGATAAATCTTATAATTTGGGAGCCATTGTTGCACGTAGGTTGCATTTTAATAGATTTAATGGAGATTTCTTTTGTAGAATTTATGCAACCCGCATAGCTAATTTTCTTGGTGTAGCCATACGTGAAGATGATATTGAGTTGCCTCCTGCTTATTTGGATTATGAGGCTATGGTTCACCGCCAGTTTGTTGAGAGGAATGAATCACCTATCCAGTATCATGTAATCGAGTTAGTTTTGTTAGGGTTTGATCCCTAGTATCCACTATGTTCTGAGATTGATGTTGCTATGACTTTGCTATGCTTAATGCTTGTCACTAGGGCCCGAGTGCCATGATTTCAGATCTGAACCTATTATGTTTTCATCAATATATGAGAGTTCTTGATCCTATCTTGCAAGTCTATAGTCACCTATTATGTGTTATGATCCGTTAACCCCGAAGTGACAATAATCGGGATACTTACCGGTGATGACTGTAGTTTGAGGAGTTCATGTATTCACTATGTGTTAATGCTTTGGTCCGGTACTCTATTAAAAGGAGGCCTTAATATCCCTTGGTTTCATTAGGACCCCGCTGCCACGGGAGGGTAGGACAAAAGATGCCATGCAAGTTCTTTTCCATAAGCACGCATGACTATATTCGGAATACATGCCTACATTACATTGATGAACTGAAGCTAGTTCTGTGTCACCCTAGGTTATGATTGTTACACGATGAACCGCATCCGGCATAATTCTCCATCACCGATCCATTGCCTACGAGCTTTCCATATATTGTTCTTCACTTATTTACTTTTCTGTTGCTATTGTTACAATCACTACAAAATACCAAAAACATTACTTTTGTTATCATTACCTTTTGCTACCGTTACCACTACTATCATATTACTTTGCTACTAAATACTTTGCTGCAAATATTAAGTTTTCAGGTGTGGTTGAATTGACAACTCAGCTGCTAATACTTGAGAATATTCTTTGGCTCCCCTTGTGTCGGATCAATAAATTTGGGTTGAATACTTTACCCTCGAAAACTGTTGCGATCCCCTATACTTGTGGGTTATCACCCGGCCCGGCGATGGACTCCGAAGATGAGGAGGCGCTCGCGGCGTTGCTGGATGAGGAAGCTGAAGCCGACGCCCAGGAGCAGGAGCATCTTATGGTGCTCGCCGCCCTCGCCGGCCTGCTCGCGAGCAGCGAGAAGCTGCAATGAGGTGGCTCGGCGCTTAGGCGGTTGAAAGCAAAGAACCGACATCGTTTGGAAGGCTACTGCATGCTCTACTCGGACTATTTCGCCGACACTCCATTGCACGGTGAGAAAAAACATTTCGGCGCCATTATCGGATGAGCCGGAAGCTTTTCCTTTGGATTGTGAATTCCATCCGAGAGTTTGACAGCTACTTCAAGTGCAAGAAGGATTGCACCGGCACACCTGGATTCACCTCCATCCAGAAGTGCACGATAGCTATGAGGATGCTGGCATACGGAGCTCCCTGTGATTCACTCGACGACTATGGGCGCTGATACGTCTCCAACGTATCTATAATTTTTGATTGCTCCATGCTATATTATCTACTGTTTTGGACATTATTGGGCTTTATTATCCACTTTTATATTATTTTTGGGACTAACCTATTAACCAGAGGCCCACCCCAGAATTGCTGTTTTTTTGCCTGTTTTAGGGTTTCGAAGAAAAGGAATATCAAACGGAGTCCAAACGGAATGAAACCTTCGGGAACGTGATTTTCTCAACAAACAAGACCCGAGAGACTTGGACCCTACATCAAGAAAGGAAACATAAGGCCACGAGGTAGGGGGGCGCGCCCACCCCCACCAGGTGCGCCTCCACCCTCGTGGGCCCCCTGTTGCTCCACCGACGTACTCCTTCCTCCTATATATATATATATCCACGTACCCCCAAACGATCAGAAACGGAGCCAAAAACCTAATTCCACCACCGCAACTTTCTGTATCCACGAGATCCCATCTTGGGGCCTGTTCCGGAGCTCCGCCGGAGGGGGCATCGATCACGGAGGGCTTCTACATCAACACCATAGCCTCTCCGATGAAGTGTGAGTAGTTTACCTCAGACCTACGGGTCCATAGTTAGTAGCTTGATGGCTTGTTCTCTCTTTATGGATCTCAATACAATGTTCTCCCCCTCTCTTGTGGAGAACTATTCGATGTAATCTTCTTTTTGCGGTGTGTTTGTTGAGACCTATGAATTGTGGGTTTATGATCAAGTCTATCTATGAATAATATTTGAATCTTCTCTGAATTCTTTTATGCATGATTGGTTATCTTTGCAAGTCTCTTCAAATTATCAGTTTGGTTTGGCCTACTAAATTGATCTTTCTTGTAATGGGAGAAGTGCTTAGCTTTGGGTTCAATCTTGCGGTGTCCTTTCCCAGTGACAGTAGGGGCAGCAAGGCACGTATTGTATTATTGCCATCGAGGATAACAAGATGGTTGTTTCTTCATATTGCATGAGTCTATCCCTCTACATCATGTCATCTTGCTTAAGGCGTTACTCTGTTTTTAACTTAATACTCTAGATGCATGCTGGATAGCGGTCGATGAGTGGAGTAATAGTAGTAGATGCAGGCAGGAGTCGGTCTACTTGTCTCGGAGTGATGCCTATATACATGATCATACCTAGATATTCTCATAACTATGCTCAATTCTGTCAATTGCTCAACAGTAATTTGTTCACCGACCGTAGAATACTTATGCTCTCGAGAGAAGCCACTAGTGAAACTTATGGCCCCCGGGTCTATCTTTATCATATTGATCTCTTACTACTTAGTTATTTCCTTTGCTATTTCCTTTGCCTTTATTTTACTTTGCATATTTTATCATAAAAATACCAAAAATATTATCTTATCATATCTATCAGATCTCACTCTCGTAAGTGGCCTTATAGGGATTGACAACCCCTATTTGCGTTGGTTGCGAGGATTTATTTGTTTTGTGCAGGTGCGAGGGACTCGCGGGTAGCCTCCTACTGGATTGATACCTTGGTTCTCAAAAACTGAGGGAAATACTTACGCTACTTTGCTACATCATCCCTTCCTCTTCGGGGAAAACCAACGCAGTGCTCAAGAGGTAGCAGGCGCATGGCCGAGTCCACCAACATAGAGTGTTTCTACAAGTTCTGTCGGGCAGTGGTGGCAGTGTTTGGACCGCAATACTTGAGAATACCCAATGCGGAAGACACTGCTCGGATCCTAGCACAGAATGCAGCAAGAGGATTTTCTAGGATGCTCGGAAGCATCGACTGCATGCATTGGAAATGGAATAATTGCCCATTTGCTTGGCAGGGGTTGTACAAAGGCGCCAAAGGCGGTTGCAGTGTGGTGCTTGAGGCAGTGGCCACACATGACCTCTGGATTTGGCACTCTTTCTTTGGGATGCCAGGAACTCACAATGACATCAACGTCCTGCAGTGCTCCCCAGTCTTTGCCAAGCTTGTTAAAGGTCATTCTCCTCCGGTGAATTTCGAGGTCAATGAACGACAGTACAACAAGGGGTACTATCTAGCTAATGGCATCTATCCGAGATGGTCGACATTTGTGAAGACCATCTCAAACCCTGTGCCAGGAGGCAAGAACGCCTGGTTTGCAAAGATTCGGGAGGCTTGCAGGAAGGATGTCGAGCGGGCATTTGGTGTGCTCCAATCTCGATTTGCTATTGTCCGGTACCCCGCTCAGACCTGGTCGAAAGATCAAATATGGGAGATCATGACTTGTTGTGTCATCTTGCACAACATGATCATTGAGAGCGAGCAGGAAGAGCCAGTGTTTGACACTGAACCATACTACACGCAGGGCCCTCTAGCCGAAGTTGATCACTAGCTACCGGCAACCTGGACTGCCTACCTCAGTATGCGTCAGGAGATCCGAGACCCACAGATGCATCATCAGCTGCAGCAGGATCTGGTGGAGCACCTATGGAGGCTCAAGGGCGAGGCCGGGAATGATGTGTGATGAAACTTGAGTTTTTATTTGTTAAACTATATAATTTGTAGTGAACTATTTGTTGAACACGCCGAAACACGCCGAACTATGTGATGAAACACGCCGAACTATGTGATGAACTAATTGATTTCTATTTGTATGCGAAAATTCACGCTGAAACACGCCAAACCGCACCGAACATGGGCCGATTCACGCAGATATCCGGCCTTTTTGGGGCGAAAGTGGGCTGAATTCGGCGCCTGGGGGCAACCTGGGGGCGACTGGGTGCCGAACCGCCCCCAGCGCCGAGTTTATCGCCGGCGCACCCCCAGGTCGCTCTTTTTCGGTGCACTGGGGGGCCGAACGGCTGGAGATGTTCTTAGGACTTGAATCTTGGTGGGCTGGTGACACCATTGTCCTCCTAACAATCCAACCACATATTGAACAAAGAAAGAAAAAGAATAAAATAAAAAGAACCGGAAAACCAGAAAAAATCAATGGAAACCAAAGAAAAAAAGGGAAGTAACGTCGAAAACTAATGAGAAAAATCAAAAATGAAAAAAAGAAAGCAAAACTCCAAAAAAACCTGAGGAAAATGGGCTACAAACAGTGAAAAAAAACCCAAAAAGAAAATACAACAGAAAAATGAATTCACATCGCACTATAGCGTTGGGCCATCGGTACGGGCGAGACATAGCCGTAGTGGAGGAAAATGTTATGATCCTATGTTTTTTTTAGCAAAATCAACCTTTTCTCTTAAAGTTTAAAGGTCAGACCAAACGCCTTCAGGAAATTTAACAGATGTCAGTCTTTTTTATACTGAATTTACCCTTTTTGGCGTCGGGCTGGTCACAATGGGTAAGAACATAAGCTAGTAACTTACACACTTCCCTAGACTATGTTACTACCTTCATAGTGGGTAGGAACATCTATGTAGTGTCATGCAACGATGTATTTATTAGGTTATAGACTCATTGTTTCTTGGAGTGTGTGATGTTCCGGTAACTTAACTAGTTACCACAAGCACCTCTCTCTTCATTAAATATGTGCCACATAAGCAAAGTTGTATTGGAGTGTGTGATGTTACTCCTAAGTTCCTCCCCATTATGACCAGCCTCACACGCATTGGTGTCGGAAAAAGCTTGGAGTTTGCGCAAAGCAAGTATAATAATGTGAAGTAAATGGGCAAATATGGATTTAAACATTATCTTTTTGCTGAGTTGGAAGAGAGTGAAGAGAAGCGAGATATAGATTTACAGCGGGCTGTAACACATGCTCTAAGAAACTTTGTGAGGGTGGAATGTGGGTCATATGTTAGTAATTCTTTTTACGTAACTAATATACATGTTGACTATCACATTGACTATAGATAGCATGCAATATGTTATAGGCAACAACTGGTTATATTATTAACCATGCTGTCAAATAAAAATCCATAGGTCAATAGCTCGCAAAAATGTTAGTGACAAATTGAAAGAAGGTCAACATCAGCGATAGCGGCGTTGAACCAGAACAATTCATTTTGCAAAAATAAAAAACTATAACAACTCAACTCTGGTGACTATTTTCTTTTAAAACGGAGGCAAAAAATTTGCCTCATATATTAAATTTTTTTTAGAACGAAGGTTCCAGAAGAGCCCGGCTTTGAATTAACAAAGCCAACAACCGGCTAGGATTACAGAGATTACAACCACGAACCACACAAAGAAAAGAAAAAAAAACACAGCAAAGATACAAAGGCGCTGGGAGACAGCTCACATAGCACACAACCAGCTATACCAGATCAACATGAAGCTAATAGCTAGGAGATGCTAGGGACCTCTTGCACACACACAACCAAGGGGAAGGCAGCTGCCAGCTCAAGGCAAGGAAACGACGACGATGAGAGGCAAGCCATTGCCAGAACACCAGGGGCTTGTGGCGAACACAATCAGACAGTGCCATCGTCAAAGAAGGCCCCTGCCTCCTCGCCTGGCTCGAAAGGTGCCGCACCGTTGAGCGATGGACTAGTTCACCCTAGAACCTATCTGAATGGCACCCAAGGAAGCCACAGGAGCGGAACCAGGCGTTCCTCACATGTCGACGGCGACTCACCTAGAGCCAAGCAGCCCCAAAACCGAAGATCGGGCGAGAAAGAGGGTGAGCTGCCAGGATGAAGGGCAACAGCAAGGGCCAAGACCAAAACACAGAAGCTTGACACTCTCGGCGAGCTGGAGGGAAAACCACCGGAGGAGGGGAACCCTATCCCCTCCCTTCCTGGAGATCCACGGCACCGGAGGCCCTCAAAGCCGCACGAAGAGCACCACCATAACAGCACCCCGCACCAGGGAAGGCATGGCTGCCGCTGGAGACTTGCTGTCGCCGCCGCCGCACACCAAACCACACCACACCGAAGCCCGCCGCCCCACTTGTTCCCAAAAACGGCGTCTTCAAGAAGATTACGGCGCCTGGGGCATCGCCGCCGTCCAACAAAGTTTGGGTTTTCACCCAGGAAGCAAGGGGCATGGGATGGGGAGGACAGGACCTGACCGGCGCCTCCAAGGAAGTGAGCGGCGCCCACGGGCGTCGCCGCCGTCGCGCCAGCAAGGCTGGCTAGGGGTTTCCCCCGGTCCTGGAACCCCTCCATCTGCTCCCACCCACCGAAACCAGCCCCCCATGTCGAAGCAGACCGGATCTGGAGGGGGGAGGAGCACGCCGCTGGAGAGGTGGTGTGGAGGCGGCCAGATCTGACACCGCGGAAGCCGGAGCCGACGCCGAGCCCAGACCCGCATCCTTCGGAGATCTCACCGTCCTCACGGTCAAGACAGCTGGCCCACGCCCGCGCCACCAGGAGCCAAAGGGCTGGAGGCGCCACACCAGACGGGCCGCCGCCCCAGATCCCGCAGCCCCCCGCGCGCGAGGCGAGGCAGCGAGGACCCCGCCGCCACCATCATCAGTAGCACACCAAGAAGGCCCGGCGGCTGCCTCTGGTGGCGGCGAGGGGAGATCGAGGAGGAGGGAGGTGCGGCGGCGGGATTCGGATTCGCCCCTCGAGTCGCCTGAGCGGGCGACGCGAGGGAGGGGAGGGGAAGGGGAGTTCACTTTTCTTTTTTCCTCATATATTAATTAAGAGGGAAAATAGTTTTACATTCGACCCTTACAACACCGTATAGTGATTACTCACGAATCATTATTTCCCCTAGCTTCTTTGCCCACGCGGCAACCCATAACTTTACATCTTCCAAAATGTTGTTTAGAAGAATCGGTGGGGCGCGCTCTTGTGCCGGAAGATGCGGGCATTCCTTTTATTCCAAAGCGTCCAAGAGACAAGCATGATGAGTGATGCCATAGCTTTTCTCGGTGGGGTATGCGCGCCAGTTCTATTATCCTACTATTTTTTGACAGACACATCCATATGCCAAGTAGAAGTATCCACATGCGCAAGGTCAAGTTTTTCCGCCACCGAGTTCCAGAGTAGAAGGGTGTACCAACACTTGAAAAAGAGGCGTCTCTCAGTTTCTTGTTTCCTTTTGTAAAAGGGGCAAAAACCACAGTTCTCCCAACATCTCTTGGCCAAGCGGTCGGCGGTCCAAATGCTATCTTGCATGGCCGACCAAGTGAAGAACTTGATCTTCGGCGGCACCCATTTCTTCCATATTATTCGGTCCAGGGAGATAGAACGAAATCCAAAAATTGGACCTGGTAGGCGGAGGCCGCTGAATAAATGCCATCATTAGAGAGCCTCCACACAATATCGGTCCTCAGCAAGATCATCAAGGTGGAAATAAATGATGAGTCCAAAGAGTGAAGAACTCTCGATGTAGTCAGCGGACACGGTGTCCTTGGGCTTGATTCAAAAGATCCAAGCATTATCTTTAAGAGCCTCTCCCACCTTCTTGTTTCTTCTCCTCGAGACCTCAAAGATGAGCGGGCGATGTTCTTGGGCTTACGGCCAAGAAGCCAAGGGGAGTTCCAGAAAGGTGCTCTCGCACTCCGAGGACTATAGTGTTAACACTAGATTTTTAGTTTTGCTCGTGAACACGGTAGGCATTTTTTCTAAGAACAAAACATATGGCGCTGACATAGCCAAATTCAACGCAGTGAGGCTGACGCAAAAGTAGAAGTATTAGATTTGACCAAGGTTTTAAAAAGATCTGTTTAAAAATGGTCAATTTTCTCAATTCTCACACCATTTGCATACTAGCACTTTGAGGTGTACTGGTGCACTAGGGCACCAAAAAAAAGTTGTGAAGAAAATCTGATTTTTATCCCCATAAAATTCTGATTTTTATCCTCCGCTACAAATCTTCAAGCATGTATTTGAGTCACAGCTTGGTACACAAGAACATGCGTCAGCGAATGTAAATTATTTGTCACTCTTCTGTCAGCAATGCGCATTGCATCTGAGGTGTTAACATCTCTGGCATTCTTGCTGCATCTAACTTCCAGCAGGAAGCGGACAGCACCTGAGTCTTCACTCGCTGTCAGTCAAATTGTCAGCTTGTCTCACTCCTTGAGCTTGCCGGTAGGCAGTCGGTCTCACAAAATTTGGCGTGTTTCGATGTGATTATCCCTGTCCTTGTAGCATCAAGTTGCACTGCTTTCATCCGATGTTCGTCGATATCCATCTGAATCTCAAGGAACCTCTCAAAACCCAGCAATTATCGGCGCACGCGATATGCAAATGTTCAGTCAAATCTTCTGTACATGTGCAGCTTATTGAACTGCCACCTTAATAATAATTGATTTGAACTGCCGCCAGATCCTGCTCATTTTTTGTTCATTAACAAATCCTGTTGAAGTCGACAGGTCGTACGTGACCAGCTCGATAATAATCTTCATTTGAAGCCCAGGCAGCTTTCGCGACCCCGCCAAAATAGCAAACATGATACTCGTTGCATTTGGTCCTTGATTAAAATATGGCCACCCTTTGTTGCAACTAATATGCCTGTATTGACCAGGGTATTGAATGTCAAAATCGTTTCATTCTGTTGACCTGTGCACTATCGTTGAGTGTATTTTCAAAGACTAAGGAGTACTAAAAGATTCTTTTTCCCCAAAAAGGGAGACTCAAGGAGGGTGTGCAACTGCAAACCAAAGAGGCCACTACTGAAAGAAAAATCGGGTTAGCGATCGTGTGAAGTCTTTGAGAGTACGCGGCAGAATTTCAAAATACTTGGATAGTGGCCTTGTTAGTTACTAAAAAAGTTCTTCTATTGAAGGAATATCTGATAAGCGATCTCCTGCATATATATTGTCGCATATTTCTTTGGATGGAACACCGAAACAGTATACTCCCTCCATTTTCAAATATTTGAACTAGCAAAACGTCATATATTTGGGAACGGAGGGAGGGAGTACTTATTTGTCAATGATATGAACGCAAAGCTAGCTTGAAGTTATTTTTTGCCACTTGTTATTACGGTTTCTGATCTATAGTCGGCCATGCAACAAAGGTACAATGTTTCAATCAAGGTCGGAATAATTAGTAAGGAATCTTAAGAGTTGAATCAGTATTCAGGCGCAGTTCTTCCAGGTGGCCAACTGCATGAGAATCAAGACAAACACATGATCAAATCTAATAAAGAAACGAAAAAAAGACGGACATGATCGATTAAACCAAAGTACATCTCGTTCGCTGGTTGTCTTGTTTTGGCACCTTCTATGCCCGTCAAATAAAGTAGTTAGTTTAATATCTTTCATGGAAAATTAGGCATGGAAATAATACAATTAACTATTCAGTTCTCTTATGACATGATATAGCTGATTTTCTTTTGAGTAAGCGGCAGAGCTAAAAATTTCTAAGAAGGAATAACATATTAATATCTAGATGATATCTATTACACCCGGCTTCTGCAATGACACTATGTCAAGACCTAGTCAAGATATTAAGGATGCACACAGCCAAAAACGATAGAATTGATATGTTTGGGCTTCTGCTTCATGCCTGTTCAATAGCCCCCCTTTCAAAACATTGGGTGCATTCGGAGATAAAAGTTTGACCAATAATTGCTCCGGTTTAGGAGATACCAAATAACATTCGAAGATAATTTTTCTTGATACTACACTAGTATCAAAAACGCTATTATATTATGAGACGGAAAGAGTATTAGATACTTGTGAAAATGAGGCTAGGGGTGTCAATTTCATGGTCTGTAAACCATACTGTATGAGTCGGGATCAATCTTCTAGCAAAACAAAAACACACTTCGTCTTTTTTTTTCTTTTTTGAGAAAACACACACCTCGTCTTGTGATACGGAGGGAGGCGACACAGCATCAGTGACATCACGGCGCCACAAGGCCCGGATCAACCGGTCGCGCCCGCGGCAGTGTGAATTTGACCACGCAACATGGGCGATGATGACTCGTGTCTTGTTGCGCCCGGCGTCCCGTACCGCGGATTCCCTCGTGGCCGGCGATCAATCAGTTGCCCCCGAGCCGATGCTTCACGTTGCACAGCTGCTCCTACTTCAATTATTTGCGTGGCATGCTGGAAGAACTTGAATAGTCAAACGCCCGGGGCTCATCGGCGATGATGCTGAGACGGATCACTATCCTGAACCCTAATTTTGTGTGCAGGGACCCAGGCTCACGCACGCATTCTGGTTGTTTATACACTTTGGCTGAAGTGTCACAAGCGTACGGGTTTCTCCACGGAGAAAATGGGAAACCAGCGGGAGGTTCCCACGGACCGACGGGACCAGTCCCGGTGCACGTACGTACGATCGCTCCCGAATCCGTTGGGCGCGTTGCTCTACACTCGCACGTTCGTCCGCCCAATCCGCCCACCGTATTCGTGTGGTTTCTTGCACCGGAGCGGCCATGCATGGCGCGTACGGCCATCGAGACCGGATCATCAATCAAGAAATGAAGTAAGTGCCGTACGGTCGGGGAGTGTTCGGCGTGCGTGGCGACGGCGAGATGCGGCGACGGGGCGGCACGTCATTCCGAATCGGTGTTTGGTGACCGATGGTAGAGAGCTACTCCCTCCGTCCGAAAAAGCTTGTCTCTCAAATGAGTGTATCTAGCATCAAATTAGTGCTAGATACATCCATTTGAGAGACAAGATTGGAATAAGCTTTTTCGGACGAAGGAAATACTTATTTTAGGGCCAAACTTGCTTTCAGGCTGGTCCCTCCTCGATCGATGCCGCCATGTGCGTTTGGCCAGCTGCTACGATCCAGATTTGAGGCAGAATCGGACTATTTTCAAGTGATTAATTTTTGCACTGGACAAATAAGATGGTGAGACGCAGCATCGGCTATTTTTATGGAGTGCGTGGATACAACTACAATGATCCAAAAGATCATATTTAACCAATGTTTTTGTTCGGCTAATCAAGCGATTCATGTGCTAGCAAACTATGGTTATTGTAATAAGTCTTCTTATAGTTGGTTGGATGAGCCACCTGAATTTGTTGTTTGTAAGCTCACAAATGATGTAACCTTATTTTGATTTTAATATAGCTAGCTATGATGGTTTTTCCTAAAATAAATACTATTTCTCTATTAACACATAAGTATGTCATTTCAACATGTGATCATGCAGAGAAATATATCCATGTAATAAAATAATATTTACAACTAAACTATTTGTATGTATAGTTCTAGTTCTTATATTATTAGTCCAAATATTTATATTTCATACAAGCAAATTTTGTTGAAATATATTAAAATCAATTTCCGTAGAAATGAATGGAGTATCATCTAATTTATGCAGAAAGAGAGGATGAAAACAAAAACAAAAGGATTGACTTGGAGGAGGAGGAAGACACTAGAAAAATGACCACACATAGTAAATAGTGGCACACGAAAAAAGAAGTCACCACCACAATAAAAACCAATTCTAATTTGACAGGCTTAATCAATTACCATATGAATTTCTACAAGTACAAAGGTCACCAATATTTTTGGGCTCTTTTTAATCTAACAACCGTAACCAAAACTTCGGGTCCACTAAAGCTAATCACAATGAACTTTTTAATGTAACATAGCAGATTGTTTTTAGAGACCATCATACATTTTCTCATCACCAGTTACTTTTGTAGAAAATTGTTTGTGATGGTTTTTAAGACAACATGCCATCACTATATATAAAGCCTATGCCCTCAATTGTAGCCCTATGAGGGTAAAATCTATCAATTTGCCGTAACTTCTTAAGAGCAACCTTTGCAGATTCTCTAAAAAGTCAATATTTAAAACAACTTTAGTAACATTTTTAAAGGCTTTAGAACTAGCGTGCAAAATTGGATTTCCCAAAAATGGTATCCTTTATCAGTTTTCCTCTCCTATTTCCTAGGTGTGTGCACGTAACTAATTGATCTTCAGTTCCGAATAGATATAAATCACATTCTCACCGTTAAGCATCACACACTTTAACAACATTTCCTTAGCCGTCCTCTCTCGCTCAACCGACTCTCCTTGAGTTGGAACCTGCACTCCTCCATGTCAAGCTTGCTCTTCGTGTTCTCGTTCATCTCTCACCATCTCCCCAACTTCTCTTTTTGATTCTTCTCCGCGTAGTCTAGCTTTGGTTGCATAACTTCAGATGCAAAATCCTTCTTAGTCCCGATGAAGTCATCAATCCTCTCTATCAAAGTTGTTGCCTCTCCATCTATCAATTGAATCTTTTGAGGTTTCTTTGGCATATATTTGAATAGTTTTGTATGCTCTCCAATCTATTTTTCTTTTTTGGCCAATGTATTATTGCCACTAAGGATAAAATGGTTGTTTCTTTATCATACTTGGATGATAGTTTTATTGTCTATTATATCATCATGCTTATTACAATGCTCTATTTGCTATGAACTTAATACTTCAAGATGCATGTTGGATAGCAGTCTTGGAGTGGAGTATTAGTTGTAGATCCAGTTGGATAATGATCTATACAGACGTAATGCCGATATGAGATTATTCCATGAAGAATGATCATAGTCAGAAATATAATGTTGCAATTTGATCACTAACCAACTGTAATGATCCAGAGATGCCACTAGTGAACCTATGGCCCGGGGGTCTATCTTCTTATACTGAACACTTTACCAAAAATATTGTTTCCCTGTTGTACTGTTTCTTTTATTTATATTTTTATCTATATATTAGTCCCTACCATACGGTGCAATTTAATCTTGTAGTTAACCAGACAAGAAGCTTGGCAACCTTCTTGATGTGTTGGGGACAAGTTTGTCTTGTGTTTCGTGTGCATGTACCGATGGCTTTGTTTGCTGGAAGAACTCCTTCTGATTCGATAAATCTTAGTTCGCTACTGAAGGAAATACTTATTGCTAGGTTACTTCACACTTGCACTTGGGGGTTACCCAACCACTCTTACGAGAGAGCAAGCAGTGATCATCGCCGACATGGACGTGTCTGCTCCAGATGCGACCGAGTTCGCGTCCTTTCTGCCGCTGAGAAGGAAGGTGCCATCCGCCCCGGTCGTGACTGACTCTGCTCGGCCGAACGATTTTTCGGGGTTTCTGGATGGCTGGGTGCAATTAGAGGCGTTCAAGATGGTGTACGACTCATCGCAACTGTAACGAGCGGGGACAACTCTAGGAACCGCTAACTCTGAGCCTGCCCAAGTCCTATTTGGTGAAATAGCGGAGTAGGACACAATACAGTTTTTGCCCCTCTTTGCATTGATCCGTCCCCCTTTTTCCGTATGCCATCGAACCAACTTAGGGATACGTATGTCATTGAATTAATTTACCGATGCATAGAATGTTTTTGTTGCATACATCATTAATTAGTGATCATGACCATTTTAGGAGGCTATCACGATGGGCATGATCAATGACAATCAAGAGTCTATGCATTACGACTTTGGGGATATCAACTATGTATGATATTAAGCAAATATCGGCCAGTCGCAACCAGAAAAAGAAGACACCCATGTAAGAGGTCTAGAATTCTCATCCAAGGAGGATGTTTTGTTGTGTGAAGCTTTTTGACCACAAGCATTGACTCTATATGCGCAAAAGGAGCGGATGTATTAGGAGGGGAAAGGGTGAACAAAAAATTGCTGCTTTGGAAGGAGATGATTGACTTGGAGATGTATGAGCCATATGTCAAATAGGAGCTCGAGAAGGCAAAGACTTTTGCGTTAATTGAGCTCGAGAAAGAGAGTCCGCAGCCAGCCCGGGACACGGAGGCGAGGATCGTGTTGGCCGACGCTTCCCTGTTTGATCTAGAAGGCAAAAAGTGGCTTGAGGTGAAGAAGTAGATCAACACACGAATGTGAATGAGTCATTATTGTATCACCTATTTATGAATTGTCATACTTTTTTTCGGCATATGTGAAATTGTTGAATTGCGCTTGAGTTTGCTTTGTTGCATGATTGAATTGACGATGAATTTGTGCTATATGATGGACGCACATGTATTTGCATTTGGATGTGGTTGTCCCAGAGAATAAATGAGGAGCCATCCAACGCTGTCCGGGCATTCCCCCGGACGCGTCCATGGATGTTTAGGGGGGCAGATTAGGTTGTAGATGCTCTTACAACCTCAAATTTTAATTTACCCGCAAGAAAATTGATTAACTAAGCAAGTGTTACATTTATTAGGATTGAATAACTTGATTAAGGGGATCTGCTTTATTGGTTGGTTGAAGCATACTACTGCTACACCAAGCCAATCTAAAACACAATGTTTGACCTCTCCGTGTTAAAGTTGGCAGCTTTGTTGGAACCAAAAACGACCGTGGAAAGGCCTAGTCCGTGCATTTCCAGCGTCCTACGATGTGAACAAATAAACAAAAAGGGGAGTAAATGTTAGGATAGCATACGCGCGTGTACGGCTCACCCCCTGTATATATAGTAGGGCAGGCTCTTCTCTCTGATTGTCATTCACTCGTTCTGGTTCTGGACAGCCACACCACCTACCCATCCTCCCAGCCAGAGGCACGGCACAGCTAGAGGGAGGTGAGGGAGGAAGGGGGAGAGGGACGATCGAGCACTGCACTGACGGAGGGATGACCAAGGACGTGGAGATGGCGGCGCGGAACGGCGGCAACGGCGCCGTCGCCGGCGAGGCCTACTACCCCTCTCCCCCGGCGCAGGGCGGCGACGCCGACGTGGACGACGACGGCAAGCAGCGGCGCACAGGTAAGCAGCATCATGCTCAGCTCAGCTACTCACCTCCTTCAACTCGGGTCGCTGCAAAATTGCACGCCTATCATGTGCCCAGTTCAGCTTCAGCTAGCTTTTCATGGCGCCAAAACCCTACCGCCGGCCGGCGCGGTTGATTTTCTGTTCTTGTGCTATCGCCACGACACGGTCGTGCTGTGCGGCGGTCGCCGCCGTCAGTCGCCGCTGCCGAGCTGGGAAGCATGTGCTGCGCTGTCTTTGTTGGCACTATGGAGTTCGGGTGCGGATTTGCCTCCCGCCGTGGGGGACCGCACGCGAGGCTACTCTCCGCTCGTGTTCAGCGAAGGCGGAAGGCGGAGAGAAACCACCGGGAAGTTTAGGTACTACAGTAGCTGTTTTCTTGTTTGTTTTCGCGGTGGGCGGAAGAAACTATCATGCTCGCATGCCACTGCCATTGGGCCCTGGGCCTGATCGGTCAAACGTGTTTACGCACGGTCACCATGTGCCCTACTGCTCGCAAGGGTTGGACGGCTGTCGCCTCACGTCGGTCTCTTTGGTCTCGTTCCATTCCAAATCGGAGGCTTGTGACCTACACCAGATCAGATAGAGAGGAAGAAGAATGCAAAAAAGAAAAGAAAAAAAGAACAAGCATATCGTCTGACGTGCACGTCCCAGCTAGATTTGTCCCGGCACCAATATTTTTCTACCAATTATTAGCTCAAATCAAGCAGAGACGAGTCCACATGGTCGCACGCATGGGTCGCATGTGGGTCGCACGGTCAAACTCGGCCGGAGAGAAACGGCGCACCTGTTCACTGTGCATGGCTATCCTACTGCTGCTGCCCCTACCCCTACCCCTATGCACGGTGAACAGCTGTGCCTCTACTCCGTTCCCGTAACAGCAGCGTGTCTCACCGTAATAGCGCTAGCTAATCAATCAATTTACTGGGGAGAAACGTGAACTCTTTGCCGTTGTCAGCATCCGGGCGCGCGGGGAGGGTAGCGTGGATGCTCCATATGGAATTTACAGGCGCGCATCTCTGACTGACCTGCGATTGCCCTACCGCCACTTTACAGATTCCTTGACCAGCACGTGTTGGAGGAAAATTAGTATCCCCCCTCAGCTAGCTACCCTTTTTGACGAGAGGAGAGGCGCTGGTAGTAGGCCAGGACAGCGCCGCCCCTGAACGCTGAAGCCACCGGCGTACGTCGACGGTCAGACCGAACGACTGACCCCTGATTGCTCATTCTGCGTGCTAACCTGTCAATCTCACCAACTCGGCGAAAGCCCCCGTTCGGGGCCGGCACTCTTCCCGGTGGTGGTTTCTTGCCCGGCGGAATCTGTTTCCCTCACGCGATGTACTGCTGCTTAAACTGAGCCAGGCCGTATCAGTGTCGCACGGGTCAAGTTTCCCTTTCAGTCGATTCCCTTGGACAGTTCTATGTGGGAATGGAAGTAATATTACTTGCACGCATCCCATGCGAGCAACACACGGAGGCGATATGAGCTTTGACGCAAAATCTGACCCATGGCGTTTGGAAGCACGTCGTACGGCTTGGGCGTGGAGCCACGGATCATATCCTTTCGATCCCTTCAACGCAGCAGATTGTACTATGGCCTATGGGTAAGTATGGAGTAGTAGGACTAGGACTAGGACTAGGACTAGGAGCGGGAAAAAGACGGGCTTGCTTTTGTCGTTTGACTCGAGAAGCTCGTCAGAGACACGGCATGGCCGCCCGAGAGGGACGCGGAGTCTGCGCGGATGAGCTCACCGATGCGATCCGATCGATGCGCCGTAGGGCAGCCGTCTCTGACCTTCGGGCGGGCGCTCGCCTCTACGCGGCCCCGCTACCAAACCATGACTATATGTATGGCCTCTTCCTAGTTTCTACGTAGTAGCTAGGCTTTTTATGGCCTGGTTTAGAGGAATTTCATAGAAACTCTAGAAGATAGGATTCTTATAGTATTTTTTTTCTTTAGAGCCCTTTGGTTCATAGGAATGGATTCTTATTCTTACATAGGATTAGTTCCTATCCTTCACATTTCATACGAAAATAAAAAAGAGCCTAGACTCAATGAAAAAATTCTTTTGGTGTCAATCAAATGATATCTTGTTTCTTATTCCCACTCATACGATTTAAGATACATGCCATCTCATTTTCTACAAGATTCCTATTCCTATGATAACCCTATCCTATGAACCAAAAGAGGCCTTTAATATCCTCTCCTCCTAGCTACCATGAGAGAAAAAAGGAGTCAATATCGTATCCTGGAGTTGACCGGCCAAAAGCAAACGCAGATCATCAAGGGACATTCATGAGGCCCTGTCTTGACATTTTCTTGTCTCTAGGAGTAGGTTCTATGTAGTACTGCCTCCGTCCTGGTTTATTGGCCTTTATTATAATCTGTGTCAAATTTTAATCATAAATTTAACTAACAAAATATTCATGTTTGTTATAAAAAATTATGTCATTGAAAACTATGTTTAAAGACGAATCCAACGATATTATTTTTGTTGACATGCATTAAAATTTTGTCAGTTAAGTCTTTAGTTAAAAATTTGCACAAACTACAAAGGAGACTAATAAATCAAGACGGAGGTAGTAGGCTGCTATCATCTTTTGATCATATACAAATAGAAATAGGAAAGCGTAACATTATAGCGCAAAGTTACACACAATTTTACTCAGGTAGTAGTATGATGTGAGGCCTCACCTACATGCATCTTTGATTCAAAGGGATTTCGAAGTGTAATCCTTGGGTTGTTTTATTTATACCATTGAAACTCATATTTTAAAATCACTTTTGCGTGTCATTCCATAGTATTTTAAAATCACTTTATTGACTCCAACAACTCAGAAAGGTTATCCTGTTTTTGCATTGATCAATCAAACATCCTTTCAACCATGTATGATACAAGATGACACGAAACTGCAATTCTACATATCTATTGCTTGGGTTACACAACCTTGTGAACGAAAGGAGCCCTAAGTATTTTTTTATTCTTCTCAAGGTCAGGATTTCCTTTTGACATTTAAGAAGATAACATTGGAAAGTTAGACCTTTTGAAAATGTAGGCACACATGGGTTGAAGATATACACATGTCACCTCATTTGTTCTTTTAAGATCTTGTGATTGTGAGAAAATAGAATTGTTTGACTTGTTCAATTAAGTTCAACTTTGAACTTGCAAATTTTTTGGCAAGAATTTTTTTTTGTACTCTTCCCTTGAAGGGTTGTTTTTATTTTTAGACTAGTTTTAGTTTTAATTAAGGTTTATTTGTTTATTACTCGAAATTAAATCAAGGATCCTGGTGGAATTATTTTTTCTAAAATTAATACATCAATATACAAAAATAGTATTCATACTTACCATGCGCAAAATATTACTTTTTTGTAATTTTGTTTACTAGTGGTTTGGATGGATATATATTCATCCAAAAGGCCAGTCGCTAATATGCAAGTATTAGCAATATTTGACGCTTTTTTATATATAGGAGTATCACATTATGTTACTGATTGGACCCTTTATTTATGTTCTCTGTTTGATCCACACACAAGTGAATGGTTTTTCTGTCGAGGCGGAGCCATGGCCCATGGCCAGGCTACGCCAAGGGCTGCACAATTTCAGTAGCATTTACTAATAGTTTTGTGATATTCCTAAGAGATCTGTGCATAAATTTGATCCTAGGCCTGGGGTTACAACCATAGTATCCCCATGCCTCTCTTGTGCCCCGATCACAATAGGTTCATGGAAAATGTTGGTGTGTTCGTGATATCCTGCAAGAGTTTGTCCACCTCTATGTCTTGAGAATTACTCATCCCAAGATAATGTTTTGGTAGTTAAATTGCCAGAAAATGTTGAGCACGCAAATTACTAGATGAAGCATAAACATGCAAATTTCAGCTAAAATCATGTCCGTTTGTGCGCTGTTCTAGGAAACAAGTTACATACGGTTGCAATATGTTTGAGACTATCATACTATTTCCTTCATAAAGCACACAAAAATGGCACAAGTTGGGTCAAAATTGTTAGGTTCATACATCTTGCAACAATGTATACATTATTATGATTTTTTCATGACTTCTAACTGACATTTCCACACTGCTAGAATACGTTACTCTGTAGTCTGTAGTGCAAATCATCGTTATATTTTTCCTTGCGAACTTTGGTTGATTTTTGTTAGTGCTAGAAGTTATCAAAATGCAGAGTGTTTAAACTGAAACCGTAAAGTTTCAGCAGCAATTACGACGACCGAACAGTACTAGAACTTCCAAGATGGTTTCCTGCAGCAACTGACTGACAGCCAATATGTTGAGCAGGGACGGTATGGACAGCGAGCGCGCACATCATCACCGCCGTCATCGGCTCCGGCGTGCTCTCCCTCGCCTGGGCAACGGCGCAGCTGGGCTGGGTCGTCGGGCCGATCACCCTGATGCTCTTCGCGGCGATCACCTACTACACCTCCGGCCTCCTCGCGGACTGCTACCGCACCGGCGATCCGCTCACCGGGAAGAGGAACTACACCTACATGGACGCCGTCGCATCCTACTTGAGTAAGTCTCGTGTCCCTCTCCTGGAATGCAACCCAACTGACCACCGAGGAGCTTCTTCCTGAATCCAGATTTGAAGACGCATGGCAGGACTAACTGTGCTGGTGTGTGCTGCTTTGTGCGTGCAGGTCGCTGGCAAGTGTGGGCCTGTGGCGTTTTCCAGTACGTCAACTTGGTCGGGACTGCAATCGGGTACACGATCACAGCGTCCATCAGCGCGGCGTAAGTCGATTCATCATCATCTGAAAAGGTTTCAATGTCTCGTCCGAGATTTTTCGCGTGTTGAGTGACCGGATGATCCATCCACGAACAGTGCTATAAACAAGGCCAACTGCTTCCACAAGAACGGCCGGGCGGCGGACTGCGGCGTGTACGACTCCATGTACATGGTGGTGTTCGGGGTCGTCCAGATCTTCTTCTCCCAGGTGCCCAACTTCCACGACCTTTGGTGGCTCTCCATCCTCGCCGCCGTCATGTCTTTCACCTACGCCTCCATCGCCGTCGGCCTCTCCCTGGCGCAGACCATATCGGGCCCGACCGGCAAGGCCACCCTGACCGGCACCGAGGTTGGCGTGGACGTCGATTCGGCCCAGAAGATCTGGCTCGCGTTCCAGGCGCTCGGCGACATCGCCTTCGCCTACTCCTATTCCATGATCCTCATAGAAATCCAGGTGAGCAACCGCTGCATGGGGAAGTCCTCCCGAGGTTGACGATGTGCTGCTTCGGTACAAGGCTGAAAGAATGAACCTGTTGTACGTAGGACACGGTGAGGTCTCCGCCGGCGGAGAACAAGACGATGAAGAAGGCGACCCTGGTGGGGGTGTCCACCACGACGGCCTTCTACATGCTGTGCGGCTGCCTGGGCTACGCGGCGTTCGGCAACGGCGCCAAGGGGAACATCCTCACCGGCTTCGGCTTCTACGAGCCCTACTGGCTCATCGACTTCGCCAACGTGTGCATCGTGGTGCACCTGGTGGGCGCCTACCAGGTGTTCTGCCAGCCCATCTTCGCCGCTGTCGAGACCTTCGCCGCGGCCACCTGGCCCAACGCCGGGTTCATCACCCGCGAGCACCGCGTCGCCGCCGGCAACGGCAAGCGGCTCGGCTTCAACCTCAACCTCTTCAGGCTGACGTGGAGGACGGCGTTCGTGATGGTGAGCACGCTGCTGGCCATCCTCATGCCCTTCTTCAACGACATCCTCGGCTTCCTGGGCGCCATCGGCTTCTGGCCGCTCACCGTCTACTTCCCCGTGGAGATGTACATCCGGCAGCGCGGGATACCGAGGTACACGACGAGGTGGGTGGCGCTGCAGACGCTCAGCTTCCTCTGCTTCCTGGTGTCGCTCGCCGCGGCGGTCGCGTCCATCGAGGGCGTCACGGAGTCGCTCAAGAACTACGTCCCGTTCAAGACCAAGTCGTGAGGATGGGAGTTTTTGCATGCTGTCAAATAATTGGCCGTCGACAATGCTTGTTTGTGTGTGATGGGAAACCATCGTCGGCTGGGTGCGTCGGTGGGGGGTTTATCCCGTGTTACGTACGCCCGGCTGTGTTGCTCAGAAACTCGAGGAAGGGAGAGATGTATAGATCACCCTATATCCTACAGGCTGCAGATGTTGGTCCTCACTTTATGTACAGAAACTTGAGCTCACACAAAAACTGGAAATGTTTAACCGGAACGAAGACTTTATCTAACTAGTAAGGATGCACGTGCACGAACGTCTCAATAAACATGTGTATTTTGAAACAACAACATGTATGAATTTAAATGAAATGCACACAAGTATTAATTCAGTCTTTATGCGCCAAACATATAACGATGCGCTTAACATGAGTAAAGAAATATACATAGTTGGACTCAAATTCTGATAACCTGCCATTTTTTTTTGGAGCCGAAACCGTAGTAATTTTCATTAATTAACTAAATATAGTACACATATTACAAATCATGCCCAAAACTAGTGGGTCAACCGATGCCCTTTCTATGAAACATCAAAACGATTACAGGTGCCGTGTTATCCAATTACTGATCAACGTGGCCTTCTCTTGCTTAGCTATAATACTGATAATCTGTAGGCTTTCTCTCAGATAGAATTTTCAAGAATCTAGGTGTATTGGTGCCCTTCTGAAAATCTTATCGTTCCTTGTCAGCCAGATGCTCCAGCACCCCGTAATAACAATCTCCATTGCAATGTCTGCAGGTAGTTGACCCAGAGTGAGGAGTATTTCATCATAGGTAGAGATGCCTCTGTCTTTGAAGGTAGTGATTGAATTCCAACATGTCCAAGCAAACTGACAGTCCCAAAATAGCTGGATAGTAGTCTCTTCAGTGCCATCCCCACATAAGGCGCAACTGTAATCCTCAAGATACATACTTCTGCGGTGTAGCATATTTCTAGTACTAATCTTGTCATGAAGGAGCCAGAAGAAGATTTTATGTCTGAGTCTGCATGCCGTTTTCCAAAGCATCTTAAAGATGATGTGAGCTGTGCTTGGTCCCATGAGTACTTTGTAAATTTCATGGAGGAAAATTTCATAGAACTACCACTAGCAGACCAGTAATCTCTATCAGTTGTGATTGCTCTGCTCATGATGATCCCTTCAATGTCATTGAACTGGTTAAAAGCTTGTAGAGATAATGGTCTGTGGAACAGTTGACTGAGGTCTTCTAGATGTTGCACATTTCCCAGAGTGATTTCTTTGTTGATTGCAAATGAGTAGAGCTCTGGATATTGAGTTTGCAGTGGGGTGACTTGCCAATTATCTGCCCAAAATCTTATAGTGTCTCTAGTGCCAGCTTTACAAACATGTAGTTGCCTGAAAGTTGGAAGAAGCTTGAGAATTGCTTTCCACCAAAAGGATCCAATCATTCTTTCTCCACGTAATGAGTTTTGGTAGTATGTTTCCCAGATAATATTCACCCATGGAATATCAGCTCTGTTGAAGAATTTATGCAGAGATTTCATGAACAGAGTTTTATTATGGGTGTGCAAATTAAGAACTCCAAGGCCTCCATGGGATTTTGGTTTGCATACTTGTTCCCATGAGATAAGTGCAGCACCTCTGTCCTATGTACCATATTTCCTCCAGAAACATTTCATAAGGTAGGAATTTATTTGCTTAATCACAGTCTTTGGAATCATCAGAGTGCACATGAAGAAGGTTGGCATGCTGGTAAAAACTGACTTGATGAGAGTAAGTTTATCCCCAGTGGAGAGCAAAGTGGAGCATCCCAGAAGCCTGTTTTCAATCCTCTTTAACATAGGCACAAAATCTTCAATTTTTGGTTTGACAATGCAGAGAGGCAGACCAAGGTAAGTGTGGGGAAGATTACCAATCTTACAGCCCATCAGATTTGATAACTCTTGCATCTTCTCAGGAGGAGTGTTGATAGAGACCATAGTGGATTTAGAGTAGTTGATCTTAAGCCTAGTGTAGTCTGCATAGTAATTAAGCAAATTTTTGATTTGTTGAGCCTGCCTGTTGTCTGCATGAACCAACAAAATGGTATCATCTGCATACTGGATAATAGGATAATCTGGGCTAGAGTTGTGTCTCAATGGGGGGCTGACAATAGAATTGTGCATTGCTTCATTGATCATGGACTGAAGAACATCTGCAGAAATGAAAAATATAAAAGGAGTGAGAGGATCTCCTTGCCTCACACCTTTTTGTACAGAGAAATTGTTTTCTAGGGATCCCATTAAGTAAAATAGAGGAAAACCCAGTACCATAAATCATCTTAATCCACTTAATCCATTTGGCTCCAAAGCTGAGGGAAATACTTACTCTACTTTGCTGCATCACCCTTTCCTCTTCAAGGAAAAAACCAACGCAAGCTCAAGAGGTAGCATACCCCTACTTTGTCACTGGGTGAAATCACGCAAGATTGAACCCAAAGCTAAGCACCTCTCCCATTGCAAGAAAAACCAATCTAGTTGGCCAAACCAAACCGATAATTCGTAGAGAAATACAAAGATATCAAATCATGCATATAAGAGTTCAGAGAAGATTCAAATAATATGCATAGATAAGCTGATCATAAATCCACAATTCATCGAATCTCGACAAACACACCGCAAAATAAGATTACATCGGATAGATCTCCAAGAACTGAAGGAAATATGCCCTAGAGGCAATAATAAAGTTGTCATTTATATTTCCTTATATCATGATAAATGTTTATTATTCATAGGGATGGCACCCGCAGGGTATGGGTACGGGTAGAGCTACCCGATACCCTTACCCGTCCGCCCTGAGTTTACCCATCACCCATACCCATACCCGTCAAGGGTACAATTTTTTCCCATACCCGTCACCCGATAGGGTATATGGGTACCCGCGGGTAAAAATACCCGCGTTTACAACACATCAATTGAGTAGAAAATAGTTGTAAAAAGCAGCATATAATCATAAATTATTAATAGGAACACATTTTAAACAACAATGTACAACAACATATTGTAACAACAACATATTCTCATAAACAAAAATACTTGCCTATAAAGTGACGTATAAAAATGTTAAACAAGAACACATAATCATAAATAACAACACATATGCATACACTTTAAGTTAACGAAATCATGATAAATTATAGAGATAATTTGAATATACATTAGACTTTTTAACTAGCGTGATTAGGAGGGGAAATGAATACATTGGGATATTAACGGAAACCCACCTGTCAACATTTTAGATGGGTACATGGGTATGCGGGCATGGGTTATACGATCCCATACCCGTGCCCTATCTACCCGATGGGTATGCTATTTTCCCATTTAAGTACCCATGGGTAATTTTCTGTCCCATACCCTTACCCTAATAGGGTTTTTACCCACAGGGTACGCGGGTAATGGGTACCCATTGCCATCCTTAATTATTAATGCTAGAATTGTATTAACCGGAAACTTAGTACATGTGTGAATACATAGACAAACAGAGTGTCACTAGTTTGCCTCTACTTGACTAGCTCATTCAATCGATGATGGTTATGTTTCCTAACCATAGACATGAGTTGTCATTTGATTAACGAGATCACATCATTAGAGAATGATGTGATTGACTTGACCCATCCGTTAGCTTAGCACGACGATCGTTTAGTTTGTTGCTATTGCTTTCTCCATAACTATACATGTTCCTATGACTATGAGATCATGCAACTCCCGAATACCGGAGGAACACTTTGTGTGCTACCAAACGTCACAACGTAACTGAGTGATTATAAAGGTGCTCTACAGGTGTCTCCGATGGTGTTTGTTGAGTTGGCATGGATCAAGATTAGGATTTGTCACTCCGATTGTCGGAGAGGTATCTCTGGGCCCTCTCGGTAATGTACATCACAATAAGCCTTGCAAGCAATGTAGCTAATGAGTTAGTTACGGATGTAGCATTACGGAATGAGTAAAGAGATTTACCAGTAACGAGATTGAACTAGGTATTGAGACACCGACGACCGAATCTCGGGCAAGTAACATACCGATGACAAAGGGAACAACCTATACCGTTATGCGGTTTGACCGATAAAGATCTTCGTAGAATATGTAGGAGCCAATATGAGCATCCAGGTTCCGCTATTGGTTATTGACCGGAGACATGTCTCGGTCATATCTACATAGTTCTCAAACCGTAGGGTCCGCACGCTTAACGTTCGGTGACGATCGGCATTACGAGTTTATGTGTTTTGATGTACCGAAGGTAGTTCGGAGTCCCGGATTTGATCACGGACATGACGACGAGTCTCGAAATGGTCGAGACGTAAAGATCGATATATTGGAAGCCTATGTTTGGACATCGGAATGGTTTCGGGTGAAATCGGGAGTATACCGGAGCACCGGGAGGTTACCGGAACCCCCCGGGAGGTATATGGGCCTTAGTGGAAAAGAGGGAGAAGAAGCAAAGGAGAGGGCGCGCCCCCAAGCCCAATCCGAATTGGGAGGGGGGTCGGGCCCCCTTTCCTTCCTTCTTCCCTCTCCTTCCTTCTCTCCTAATGCCAACAAAGGGAAGGGGGGGGGATCCTACTCCCGGTGGGAGTAGGACTCTTTTGGGCATGCCTAGAGAGGCCGTCCCCTCCTCCACTCCTTTATATACATGGGAGGGGGGCACCCCATGGACACACAAGTTGATCATTGATCTTTTAGCCGTGTGCGGTGCCCCCCTCCACCATAATCCACATCGGTCATATCGTAGTGGTGCTTACGTGAAGCCCTGTTCCGGTAGCAACATCATCACCGTCATCACGCCGTCGTGCTGACGAAACTCTGCCTCGAAGCTCTACTGGATCATGAGTTCGCGGGATGTCACCGAGCTGAACATGTGCAGATCACGGAGGTGTCGTACCTTCGGTGCTAGATTGGTCGATCGTGAAGACGTATGACTACATCAACCGCATTGTCATAACGCTTTCGCTTACGGTCTACGAGGGTATGTAGACGATACTCCCCCCTCTCATTGCTATGCATCACCATGATCTTGCATGTGCGTAGGAATTTTTTTGAAATTACTGCGTTCGCCAACAGTGGCATCCGAGCCAGGTTTATGCGTAGATGTTATATGCACGAGTAAAACACAAAGGAGTGGGTCCCATGCTATTGTTCCGTTGAATTTTAATGCGTTCCTAAAGAAAGCTAAGTTGAAAGATGATGGTAGAAACTACGCGGACTAGGTCCGTAACTTGAGGATTGTCCTCATTGCTGCATAGAAGAATTACGTCCTGGAAGCACCGCTAGGTGACAAATCCGCTGCAGGAGCAACACCAGATGTTATGAACACCTGGCAGAGCAAAGCTGATGAATACTCGATAGTTCAGTGTGCCATGCTTTACGGCTTAGATCCGGGACTTCAACGACGTTTTGAACATCATGGAGCATATGAGATGTTCTAGGAATTGAAGTTAATATTTCAAGCAAATGCCCGAATTGAGAGATATGAAGTCTCCAATGAGTTCTATAGCTGCAAAATGGAGGAGAATAGTTCTGTCAGTGAACATATACTCAGAATGTCTATGGTGATGCACACGCAAGATCATATACTCAGAAGTTAATATTTCAAGCTGTTGGGGAACACAGTAATTTCAAAAAAATTCCTACGCACACGAAAGATCATGGTGATGCATAGCAACGAGACAAGAGAGTGTTGTCCACGTACCCTCGTAGACCGTAAGAGGGAGCGTTATGACAACGCGGTTGATGTAGTCGTATGCCTTCAAGATCGACCGATCCTAGTACCGAAAGTACAACACCTCCACGATCTGCACACGTTCGGCTCGGTGACGTCCCACGAACTCACGATCCAGCAGAGTGTCGAGGGAGAGCTTCGTCAACACGACATGTGACGACGGTGATGATGATGCAACCGAAACAGGGCTTTGCCTAAGCACCGCTATGATATGACCGAGGTGGATTATGGTGGAGGGGGGAACCGCACATGGCTAAGAGATCAATGATCAACTTGTGTGTCCATGGGGTGCCCCTGGCCACGTATATAAAGGATGGAGGGAAGAGGAGACCGGCACTCATAGGGCGCGCCCAAAGTGTGGAGTCCTACTAGGACTCCCTAGTCCTAGTAGGATTCCACCTCCCACATGGAATAGGAAAAAGGGAAGGAAGAAGGAGAAGGAAGGAAGGGGGCGCCCCCTTTCCCTAGTCCAATTCGGACCAGTTCATGGGGAAGGGGCGCGGCCACCCTTGAGGCCTTTCTCTCCTTTCCCGTATGGCCCATTAAGGCCCAATACGAATTCCCGTAACTCTCCGGTACTTCGAAAACTACCCGAATCACTCGGAACCTTTCCGATGTACGAATATAGCCTTCCAATATATCTATCTTTACGTCTCGATCATTTCGAGACTCCTCGTCATGTCCCCGATCTCATCCGGGACTCCGAACAAAATTAGTTCATCAAATCACATAACTCATAATACAAATCGTCATAGAACATTAAGCGTGCCTACATGTTCGAGAACTATGTAGACATGACCGAGACTCATCTCCAGTCAATAACCAATAGCGGAACCTGGATGCTCATATTGGTTCCTACATATTCTATGAAGATCTTTATCGGTCAAAACCGCATAACGATATACGTTGTTCCCTTTGTCATCGGTATGTTACTTGCCCGAGATTTGATCGTCGATATCCTCATACCTAGTTCAATCTCGTTACCGGCAAGTCTCTTTACTCGTTCCGTAATGCATCATCCCGCAATTAACTCATTAGTCACAATGCTTGCAAGGCTTAGAGTGATGTGCATTATCGAGTGGGCCCAGAGATACCTCTCCGATACACAGAGTGACAAATCCTAATCTCGATCTATGCCAACTCAACAAACACCATCGGAGACACCTATAGAGGATCTTTATAATCACCCAGTTACGTTGTGACGTTTGATAGCACACAAGGTGTTCCTCTGGTATTCGGGAGTTGCATAATCTCATAGTTAGAGGAACATGTATAAGTTATGAAGAAAGCAGTAGCAATAAAACTAAACGATCATTATGCTAAGATAATGGATGGGTCTTGTCCATCACATCATTATCTAATGATATGATCCCGTTCATCAAATAACAACACATGTCCATGGCTGGCAAAATTAACCATCTTTGATTAACGAGCTAGTCAAGTAGAGGCATACTAGGAACACTCTGTTTGTCTATGTATTCACACATGTACTAAATTTCCAGTTAATACAATTCTAGCATGAATAATAAACATTTATCATGACATAAGGAAATATAAATAATAACTTTATTATTGTCTCTAGGGCATATTTCCTTCAGTCTCCCACTTACACTAGAGTCAATGATCTAGTTCACATCGTCATGTGATTTTAACACCAATAGTTCACATCTTTATGTGATTAGTTCACATCTCCATGTGACTAACACCCAAAGGGTTTACTAGAGTAAATAATATAGTTCACATTGCTATGTGATTAACACCCACAGAGTGATCATGTTTTGCTTGTGAGAGAATTTTAGTCAACGGGTCTGCCACATTTAGAGCCGTATGTATTTTGCAAATTTTCTATGTCTACAATGCTTTGCACGGAGCTACTCTAGCTAATTGCTCCCACTTTCGATATGTATCTAGATCGAGTCTTAGAGTCATCTAGATCGGTGTCAAAGCTTGCATCGATGTAACTCTTTATGATGAACTCTTTGTCACCTCCATAACCGAGAAACGTTTCCTTATTCCACTAAGGATATTTTTGACCGCTCTCTAGTGATCCACTCCTGGATCACTATTGTACCCTCTTGCCAAACTTATGGTGAGGTGCACAATAGGTCTGGTACATAGCATAGCATACTTTATAGAACCTATAACTGAGGCATAGGGAATGACTTTTCATTCTCTTTCTATTTTCTGTCGTGGTCGGGTTTTGAGTCTTTACTCAACTTCACACCTTGCAACACAGGCAAGAACTCCTTCTTTGACTTTTCCATTTTGAACTACTTCAAAATCTTGTCAAGTATGTACTCATTGAAAATATATCAAGTGTCTTGATCTATCTCTATAGATCTTGATGCTCAATATGTAAGTAGCTTCATCGATGTCTTTCTTTGGAAAACTCTTTTCAAACACTCCTTTATGCTTTCCAGAAAATTCTACATTATTTCCGATCAACAATATGCCATTCACATATACTTATCAGAAATGCTATAGTGCTCCCACTCACTTTCTAGTAAATACATGCTTCACTGCAAGTCTGTATAAAACCATATGGTTTGATCACTTTATCAAAGCATATATTCCAACTACGAGATGCTTGCATCATTCCATAGATGGATCGCTGGAGCTTGCTCACTTTGTTAGCACCTTTAGGATTGACAAAACCTTCTGGTTGCATCATATACAACTCTTCTTTAAGAAATCCATTAAGGAATGCAGTTTCGACATCCATTTGCCAGATCTCATAAAATGCGGCAACTGCTAACATGATTCGGACAGACTTTTAAGCATCGATACGAGTGAGAAAATCTCATCGTAGTCAACACCTTGATCTTGTCAAAAACATTTTGCGACAATTCGAGCTTTATAGATAGTAACACTACTATCAGCGTCCGTCTTCCTCTTGAAAATCCATTTATTCTTAATGGCTCACCGATCAACGGGCAAGTCAATCAAAGTCCATACTTTGTTCTAATACATGGATCTCATCTCAGATTTCATGGCTTCAAGCCATTTTGTGGAATCTGGGTTCATCATCGCTTCCTCATAGTTCGTAGGTTCATCATGGTCAAGTAACATGACCTCCAGAACAGGATTACCGTACCACTCTGGTGCGGAACGTATTCTGGTTGACCTACGAGGTTCGGTAGTAACTTGATCTGAAGTTTCATGATCATCATCATTAACCTCACTAATTGGTGTAGTAATCACTAGAACTGATTTCTGTGATGAACTACTTTCCAATTCGGGAGAAGGTACAATTACCTCACCAAGTTTTACATTCCTCCCAATCACTTCTTTCAAGAGAAACTTCTTCTCTAGAAAGGATCCATTCTTAGCAACAAATATCTTGCCTTCGGATCTGTGATAGAAGGTGTACCCAACAGTTTCTTTTGGGTATCCTATGAAGACGCACTACTCCGATTTGGGTTCGAGCTTATCAGTTCGAAACTTTTTCATATAAGCATTGCAACCCCAAACT
The DNA here is from genome assembly GCF_018294505.1 of Triticum aestivum. Classification (NCBI taxonomy): domain Eukaryota; kingdom Viridiplantae; phylum Streptophyta; class Magnoliopsida; order Poales; family Poaceae; genus Triticum; species Triticum aestivum. The sequence goes on from NC_057812.1 coordinate 526,088,388, forward strand.
TTAAGAAACGACAGCTTTGGTTTCTTAAGCCAAACCATAGTTCATATGGTGTCATCTCAACGGATTAGATGGTGCCCTATTTAACGTGAATGCAGTTGTCTCTAATGCATAACCCCAAAACGATAGTGAATGCAACAGTCTCTAATGCATAACCCCAAAACGATAGTGGTAACACCATATGAATATGATTTGATCATGTTTATCGCATTACGGTTATTCATTTAAAGTCAGAGAATAATTTTTGTTCTGTTTACATGAATAAAACCTTCAATGGTCATACACCCAAGGTGAATGGTTTATTGAATCTCGATCGTAGTGATACATATACTCATAATATTGAAGCCAAAAGATGCAAAGTTAATAATAATAGTGCAACTTATTTGTGGCACTAACTCCATGCTGATGGACTTTCGGAATCACTTGATTATAAATCACTTGATGCTTGCGAACCATGCCTCATGGGCAAGATGACTAAGAATCCGTTCTCTGAAACAATGAAGCGAGCAACTGACTTATTGGAAATAATATATACTCATGTATGCGATACGATAAGTGTTGAGGCTCGCGGCAGATATCATTATTTTCTCACCTTCACAGATGATTTGAGCAGATATGGGTGTATCTACTTATGAAACATAAGTCTGAAACATTTGAAAAGTTCAAAGAATTTTAGAGTGAAGTGGAAAATCATCGTAACAAAAAAAATCAAGTTTCTACGATCTGATCGTGGAGGCGAATATTTGAGTTATGAGTTTGGACTTCATTCGAAACAATGCAGAATAGTTTCACAACTCACACCACCTGAAACACCACAGCGTAATGGTGTGTCCGAATGTCGTAATCGTACCTTACTAGATATGGTGCGATCTATGATGTCTCTCACTGATTTACCGCTATCATTTCGGGGTTACACTTTAGAGACAGCTGCATTCACATTAAATAGGTGAAACGTCTCCAACGTATCTATAATTTCTGATTATTCCATGCTATTATCAACCTTGGATGTTTTATATGCATTTATATGCTATTTTATATGATTTTTGGTACTAACCTATTAACCTAGAGCCCGGTGCCACTTTCTGTTTTTCCTTGTTTTTGAGTTTTGCAGAAAAGGAATACCAAACGGAGTCCAATTGAAATGCCAATTTTTGACAATTTTTATGGACCAAAAGAAGACCCCGGAGTAAAAGAGTTGGGCCAGGAGAGTCCCGGGCTGTCCACGAGGGTGGGGGGCGCGCCCAACCGCCAGGCGCGTGGGCCTGCCTCGTGGACGACTCAGGCACCTTCTTGACGTGAGATCGACCCAAAAATTCCTACAAATACAAAAACCTCCAGAAAATAACCTATATCGGGAGTTCCGCCGCCAGAAGCCTCCGTAGCCACTGAAAACCAATCTAGACCCGTTCTGGCACCCTGCCGGAGGGGGGAATCCCTCTCCGATGGCCATCTTCATCATCCCGGCACTCTCCATGACGAGGAGGGAGTAGTTCACCCTCGGGGCTGAGGGTATGTACCAATAGCTATGTGTTTGATCTCTCTCTCTCTCTCTCTCGTGTTCTTGAGGTGGTACGAACTTGATGTATCGCGAGCTTTGCTATTATATTTGGATCTTATGATGTTTCTCCCCCACTACTCTCTTGTGATGAATTGAGTTTTCCCTTTGAAGTTATCTTATCGGATTGAGTCTTTAGGGATTTGAGAACACTTGATGTATGTCTTGCATGTGCTTATCTGTGGTGACAATGAGATATCACGTGATCCACTTGATGTATGTTTTGGTGATCAACTTGCGAGTTCCGTGACCTCGTGAACTTCTGCATAGTGGTTGTCACACGTTTTTGTCTTGACTCTCCAGTAGAAACTTCGGGGCACTCTTTGAAGTTCTTTGTGTTGGTTGAATAGATGAATCTGAGATTGTGTGATGCATATCGTATAATCATACCCACGGATACTTGAGGTGAAATTGGAGTATCTAGGTGACATTAGGGTTTTGGTTGATTTGTGTCTGAAGGTGTTATTCTAGTACGAACTCTTGAATAGATCGATCAGAAAGAATAACTTTGAGGTGGTTTCGTACCCTACCATAATCTCTTCGTTTGTTCTCTGCTATTAGTGACTTTGGAGTGACTCTTTGTTGCATGTTGAGGAATAGTTATATGATCCAATTATGTTATTATTGTTGAGAGAACCTGCACTAGTGAAAGTATGAACCCTAGGCCTTATTTCCTAGCATTGCAATACCGTTTGTGCTCATTTTTACCACCTGCTACCTTTATGTTTTTATATTTTCAGATTACAAAACCTATATCTACCATCCATGTTGCACTTGTATCATCATCTCTTCGCCGAACTAGTGCACCTATACAATTTACCATTGTATTGGGTGTGTTGGGGGCACAAGAGACTCTTTGTTATTTGGTTGCATGGTTGTTTGAGAGAGACCATCTTCATCCTACGCCTCCCACGGATTGATAAACCTTAGTTCATCCACTTGAGGGAAATTTGCAACTGTCCTACAAACCTCTGCACTTGGAGGCCCAACAACGTCTACAAGAAGAAGGTTGTGTAGTAGACATCATGCTCTTTTATGGCGCCGTTGTCGGGGAGGTTAGCGCTTGAAGGTATATCTTTAGATCTTGCAATCGAATCTTTTAGTTTCTTGTTTTATCACTAGTTTAATCTATAAAATAAAACTACAAAAAATGGAATTAAGGAAGCCTCATATGCTTCATCTTTTTAATGTCTTTCGTGAGAATAAGGATTCCGATAATTGTGCTCAAGTGCTAGAAGAAGAATGCATTAGAATGTTTGGCACTAAATATTTGAATGATGAGCATGATTGCAATGTTGTTAGTATGAATTCTTTGAATATCCATGATGCTAATGATATGCAAAGCCACAAGCTTGGGGATGCTATGTTTGATGAAGATGATATTTTTTGTCCCTCAAGTTTTGATGAGCAAATTTATATTGACGATAGAATGCCTCCTATTTATGATGATTATATTGATGAAAGTGGGTTTGGAAGAGTGTCAACTTTAGTAAGTAATGATGCGACTATTTTGGAGGGTGTTGAATCTTATTTTGATAATTATGAAAGTGGGTTTGGAGAGGTCATGACTTTAGCTAATGTTAGTCCCACTATTTTGGAAGAGTGTCAACTTTGCATGCTTGTAGATCATGAAAAGAATGCTTTATGTGATATTTATATTGTTGAATTTATTCATGATGCTACTGAAAATTATTATGAGGGAGGAACATATGTTTGTAGGAATTGCAACAATATCAAGTTTCCTCTCTATGTGCTTAAAATCTTGAAGTTATGCTTGTTTTGCTTTCCTATGCAAGTTGATTCTTGTTCCCACAAGTTGTTTGCTCACAAATCCCTATGCATAGGAAGTGGGTTAGGCTTAAATGTGCTAGTTATATTCTTCATGATGCTCTCTTTATGTTTCAATTCTTATCTTTTATGTGAGCATCATTAAAATCATCATGCTTAGCTAGGGGCGTTAAACGATAGTGCTTGTTGGGAGGCAACCCAATTTTATTTTTGTTCCTTGATTTTTGTTCCTATTTATTAATAAATAATTTATATAGCCTCTGTTATGATTGAGTTTGTATGTTTTAGTTAGTGTTTGTGCCAAGTAGAACCTTTGGGAAGACTTGGGGAAAGTCTTTGCGATATTGCTGTAAAAAAACAGAAACTTTAGCACTCACGAGATTTGCTGCCATTTTTTACTGGAGAGTACTATTTAGTTAATTATTTTTTCAGATGATTAATAGATAAATTCCTCACGTCCATAAAATTATTATATAATTTTTGGGGTTCGATAAGTATTCGAAACTTACATATTACTACAGACTATTATGTTTTTGACAGATTCTGTTTTTCGTGTTTTGTTTGCTTATTTTGATGAATCTATGGCTAGTAATAGAGTTTATGAACCATAGAAATGTTGGAATACAGTAGGTTTAACACCAAGATAAATAAATAACGAGTTCATTACAGTACCTTGAAGTGGTGGTTTCTTTTCTTTTACTAATGGAGCTCACGAGATTTTCTTTTAAGTTTTGTGTTGTGAAGTTTTCAAGTTTTGGGTAAAGATTTGATGGATTATGGAACAAGGAGTGGAAAGAGCCTAAGCTTGGGGATGCCCAAGGCACCCCAAGGTAAAATCCAAGGACAACCAAAAGCCTAAGCTTGGGGATGCCCCGGAAGGCATCCCCTCTTTCGTCTTCGTACATCCGTAACTTTACTTGGAGCTATATTTTTATTCGCCACATGATATGTGTTTTGCTTGGAGTGTCTTGTATGATTTGAGTCTTTGCTTTTTAGTTTACCACAATCATCCTTGCTGTACACACCTTTTGGGAGACACACGCATGAATTGGAATTTATTATAATACTCTATGTGCTTCACTTATATCTTTTGAGTTGGATAATTTTTGCTCTAGTGGTTCACTTATATCTTTTAGAGCACGGCGGTGGTTCTATTTTATAGAAATAATTGATCTCTCATGCTTCACTTATATCATTCCGAGAGTCCTTTAGAGCAGCATGGTAATTTACTTTGGTTATAAATTTTAAATGCTAAGAGAAGTTGGATGATTGATAGTTGTTTTGAGGTATAAAGGTGGTAATATTAGAGGTGTGCTAGTTGAGTAATTGTGAAATTGATGAATACTTGTGTTGAAGTTGGCAGTTCCTGTAGCATGCACATATGGTAAACGTTTTGTGAAAAATTTGAAGTATGGGGTGTTCTTTGATTGCTTTCCTTATGAGTGGCGATCGCGGACGAGCGATGGTCTTTTCCTACCAATCTATCCCCCTAGGAGCATGCGCATAGTGCTTGGTTTTCATGACTCGTAGATTTTTGCAATAAGTATGTGAGTTCTTTATGACTAATGTTGAGTCCATGGATTATACGCACTCTCACCCTTCTATCATTTCTAGCCTCTTCGGTACCGTGCATTGCCCTTTCTCACCTTGAGAGTTGGTGCAAACTTCGCCGGTGCATCCAAACCCCGTGATATGATACACTCTATCACACATAAGCCTCCTTATATCTTCCTCAAAACAGCCACCATACCTACCTATTATGGCATTTCCATAGCCATTCCGCGATATATTTCCATGCAACTTTCCACCGTTCCATTTATTATGACACGCATCATCATTGTCATATTGATTTGCATGGTCATGTAGTTGACATCGTATTTGTGGCAAAGCCACCATGCTTAATTTTTCATACATGTCACTCTTAATTCATCGCAATCCTGGTACACCATCGGAGGCATTCACATAGAGTCATATTTCGTTCTAAGTATCGAGTTGTAATTCTTGAGTTGTAAGTAAATAAAAGTGTGATGATCATCATTAGAGCATTGTCCCATGTGAGGAAAGGATGATGGAGACTATGATTCCCCCACAAGTCGGGATGAGACTCTGGACAAAAAATAAAAAGTAATAATAAAAAAAGAGTCCATAAAAAAGAGAAAAGAAGGCCCAAAAAAGGAGAGAATAGAGAAAAAGAGAGAAGGGACAATGTTACTATCCTCTTTCCACACTTGTGCTTCAAAGTAGCACCATGATCTTCATGATAGAGAATCTCTTATTTTGTCACTTTCATATACTAGTGGGAATTTTTCATTATAGAACTTGGCTTGTATATTCCAATGATGGGATTCCTCAAATGCCCTAGGTCTTCGCGAGCAAGCAAGTTGGATGCACACCCACTTAGTTTCTTTCATGAGCTTTCATATATTTATAGCTCTAGTGCATCCGTTGCGTGGCAATCCCTACTACTTGCATTGACATCAATCGGTGGATATCTCCATAGCCCATTGATTAGCCGCGTCAATGTGAGAGTTTCTCCCTTTTTGTCTTCTCACACAACCTCAATCATCATATTCTATTCCATCCATAGTGCTATGTCCATGGCTCGCGCTCATATATTGCGTAAAAGTTGAAAGAGTTTGAAAAGGCTAAGTATGAAACAATTGCTTGGCTTGTCATGGGGATTGTGCATGATGAGAGCATTTTGTGTGACAAAAATGACGCATGGCCAAACTATATGATTTTGTAGGGATAAGCTTTCTTTGGCTATGTTATTTTGATAAGACATAATTGCTTGGTTAGTATGCTTGAAGTATTATTATTTTTATGTTAATATTAAACTTTTGTCTTGATCTTATGGATCTGAATATTCTTGCCACAATAAAGAGAATTACATGGATACATATGTTAGGTAGCATTCCACATCAAAAATTCTATTTTTATTATTTATCTACTCAAGGACGAGCAGGTATTAAGCTTGGGGATGCTTGATACGTCTCCAACGTATTTATAATTTTAGATTGTTCCATGCTATTATATTATCAACCTTGGATGTTTTATATGCATTTATATGCTATTTTATATGATTTGTGGGACTAACCTATTAACCTAGAGCCCAGTGCCAGTTTCTGTTTTTTCCTTGTTTTTGAGTTTTGCAGAAAAGGAATACCAGACGGAGTCCAATTGACGTGCCAATTTTGACGATTTTTATGGACCAAAAGAAGACCCCGGCGTAAAAGAGTTGGGCCAGCAGAGTCCCGGGCCGTCCACAAGGGTGGGGGCGCGCCCAGCCCCAGGCGCGTGGGCCTGCCTCGTGGCGACTCGGGCACCTTCTTGATGTATGACCGACGCCAAAAAATCCTATAAATGCAGAATCCTCCAGAAAATAAGCTAGATCGGGAGTTCCGCCGCCAGAAGCCTCTGTAGCCATCGAAAACCAATCTAGACCCGTTCTGGCACCCTGCCAGAGGGGGGAATCCCTCTCCGATGGCCATCTTCATCATCCCGGCACTCTCCATGACGAGGAGGGAGTAGTTCACCGTCAGGGCTGAGGGTATGTACCAGTAGCTATGTGTTTGATCTCTCTCTCTCTCTCTCTCGTGTTCTTGAGGTGGTACGATCTTCATGTATCGCGAGCTTTGCTATTATATTAGGATCTTATGATGTTTCTCCCCCTCTACTTTCCTGTGATGAATTGAGTTTTCCCTTTGAAGTTATCTTATCGGATTGAGTCTTTAAGGATTTGAGAACAGTTGACGTATGTCTTGCATGTGCTTATCTATGGTGACAATGAGATATCACGTGATCCACTTGATGTATGTTTTGGCGATCAACTTGCGAGTTCCATGACCTCGTGAACTTATGCATAGGGGTTGTCACACGTTTTCGTCTTGACTCTTCCGTAGAAACTTTGGGGCACTCTTTGAAGTTCTTTGTGTTGGTTGAATAGATGAATCTGAGATTGTGTGATGCATATCATATAATCTTACCAACGGATACTTGAGGTGACATTGGAGTATCTAGGTGACATTAGGGTTTTGGTTGATTTGTGTCTTAACGTGTTATTCTAGTACGAACTCTTGAATAGATCGATCAAAAAAAATAACTTTGAGGTGGTTTCATACCCTACCATAATCTCTTCGTTTGTTCTCCGCTATTAGTTACTTTGGAGTGACTCTTTGTTGCATGTTGAGGGATAGTTATATGATCCAATGATGTTATTATTGTTGAGAGAACTTGCACTAGTGAAAGTATGAACCCTAGGCCTTATTTCCTAGCATTGCAATACCGCTTGTGCTCATTTTTACCACCTGCTACCTTGCTGTTTTCATATTTTCATATTACAAAAACCTATATCTACCATCCATGTTGCACTTGTATCACCATCTCTTCACCGAACTAGTGCACCTATGCAATTTACCATTGTATTGGGTGTGTTGGGGACACAAGAGACTCTTTGTTATTTGGTTGCAGGGTTGTTTGAGAGAGACCATCTTCATCCTACGCCTCCCACGGATTGATAAACCTTAGGTCATCCACTTGAGGGAAATTTGATACTTCCCTACAAACCTCTGCACTTGGAGGCCCAACAACGTCTACAAGAAGAAGGTTGTGTAGTAGACATCAAGCTCTTTTCTGGCGCCGTTGCCGGGGAGGTTAGCGCTTGAAGGTATATCTTTAGATCTTGCAATCGAACCTTTTTAGTCTCTTGTTTTATCACTAGTTTAATCTATAAAATAAAACTACAAAAATGGAATTAAGGATGCCTCATATGCTTCATCTTTTTAATGTCTTTCATGAGAATAAGGATTCTGATAATTGTGCTCAAGTGCTAGAAGAAGAATGCATTAGAATGTTTGGCACTAAATATTTGAATGATGAGCCTGATTGCAATGTTGTTAGTATGAATTCTTTGAATATCCATGATGCTAATGATATTCAAAGCCACAAGCTTGGGGATGCTATGTTTGATGAAGATGATATTCTTTGTCCCCCAAGTTTTGATGAGCAAATTTATTTTGACGATAGAACGCCTCCTATTTATGATGATTATATTGATGAAAGTGGGCTTGGAAGAGTGTCAACTTTAGGAAGTAATGATGCCACTATTTTGGAGGGTGTTGAGTCTTATTGTGATAATTATGAAAGTGGGTTTGGAGAGGTCATGACTTTAGTTAATGTTAATCCCACTATTTTGGAAGAGTGTCAACTTTGCATGCTTGTAGATCATGAAAAGAATGCTTTATGTGATAGTTATATTGTTGAATTTATTCATGATGCTACTGAAAATTATGACGATGGAGGAACATATGCTTGTAGGAATTGCAATAATATCAAGTTTCCTCTCTATGTGCTTAAAATCTTGAAGTTATGCTTGTTTTGCTTTCCTATGCAAGTTGATTCTTGTTCCCACAAGTTGTTTGCTCACAAAATCCCTATGCATAGGAAATGGGTTAGGCCTAAATGTGCTAGTTATATTCTTCATGATGCTCACTTTATGTTTCAATTCTTATCTTTTATGTGAGCATCATTGAAATCATCATGCTTAGCTAGGGGCTTTAAACGATAGCGCTTGTTGGAAGGCAACCCTATTTATTTTTGTTCCTTGCTTTTTGTTCCTGTTTATTAATAATAATTTATCTAGCCTCTGTTATGATTGAGTTTTATGTTTTAATTAGTGTTTGTTCCAAGTAGAACCTTTGGGAAGACTTGGGGAAAGTCTTTGCGATCTTGCTGTAAAAAACAGACACTTTAGCGCTCACAAGATGTGCTGCCATTTTTTACTGAAGAGTGCTATTTAGTTAATTCTTTTTTCAGATGATTAATAGATAAATTACGCACGTCCATCAATTTATTTTAGAATTTTTGGGGTTCCATAAGTATTCGAAACTTACATATTACTACAGACTGTTCTGTTTTTGACAGATTCTGTTTTTCGTGTGTTGTTTGCTTATTTTGATGAATCTATGGCTAGTAATAGAGTTTATGAACCATGGAAAAGTTGGAGTACAGTAGGTTTAACACCAATATAAATAAATAATGAGTTCATTACAGTACCTTGAAGTGGTGGTTTCTTTTTGTTTACTAACCGAGCTCACGAGATTTTCTTTTAAGTTTTGTGTTGTGAAGTTTTCAAGTTTTGGGTAAAGATTTGATGGATTATGGAAAAAGGAGTGGCAAGAGCCTAAGCTTAGGGATGCCCAAGGCACCCCAAGGTAAAATCCAAGGACAACCAAAAGCCTAAGCTTGGGGATGCCCTGGAAGGCATCCCCTCTTTCGTCTTCGTCCATCCGTAACTTTACTTGGAGCTATATTTTTATTCGCCACATGATATGTGTTTTCCTTAGAGCGTCTTGTCTGATTTGAGTCTTTGCTTTTTAGTTTACCACAATCATCCTTGCTGTATACACATTTTGGTAGAGACACACATGAATTGGAATTTATTATAATACTCTATGTGCTTCACTTATATCTTTTGAGTTGGATAATTTTTGCTCTAGTGGTTCGCTTATATCTTTTAGAGCATGGCGGTGGTTTTATTTTATAGAAATAATTGATCTCTCATGATTCACTTGTATTATTCTGAGAGTCCTTTGGAGCAGCATGGTAATTTACTTTGGTTATAAATTTTAAATGCTAAGGGAAGTTGGATGCTTGATAGTTGTTTTGAGATATAAAGGTGGCAATATTAGAGGTGTGCTAGTTGAGTAATTGTGAAATTGATGAATACTTGTGTTGAAGTTAGCAAGTCCCGTAGCATGCACGTATGGTAAACGTTGTGTGACAAATTTGAAGCATGGGGTGTTCTTTGATTGCTTTCCTTATGAGTGGCAGTCGGGGACGAGCGATGGTCTTTTCCTACCAATCTATCCCCCTAGGAGCATGCGCGTAGTGCTTGGTTTTGATGACTTGTAGATTTTTGCAATAAGTATGTGAGTTCTTTATGACTAATGTTGAGTCCATGGATTATACGCACTCTCACCCTTCCATCATTGCTAGCCTCTTCGGTACCGTGCATTGCCCTTTCTCACCTTGAGAGTTGGTGCAAACTTCGCCAGTGCATCGAAACCCCGTGATATGATACACTCTATCACACATAAGCCTCCTTATATCTTCCTCAAAACAACCACCATACCTACCTATTATGGCATTTCCATAGCCATTCCAAGATATATTTTCGTGCAACTTTCCACCGTTTCATTTATTATGACACGCATCATCATTGTCATATTGTTTTGCATGATCATGTAGTTGACATCCTATTTATGGCAAAGCCACCATGCTTAATTTTTCATACATGTCACTCTTGATTCATAGCAATCCCGGTACACCGCCGGAGGCATTCACATAGAGTCATATTTTGTTCTAACTATCGAGTTGTAATTCTTGAGTTGTAAGTAAATAAAAGTGTGATGATCATCATTAGAGCATTGTCCCATGTGAGGAAAGGATGATGGAGACTATGATTCCCTCACAAGTCAGGATGAGAATCCGGACGAAAAATAAAAATTAATAATAAAAAAGAGGCAATGAAAAAAGAGAAAAGAAGGCCCAAACAAAAAAGGGAGAAGAGAGAAAAATAGAGAAGGGATAATGTTACTATCCTTTTTCCACACTTGTGCTTCAAAGTAGCACCATGATCTTCATGATAGAGAGTCTCTTATTTTGTCACTTTCATATACTAGTGGGAATTTTTTATTATAGAACTTGACTTGTATATTCCAATGATGGGCTTCCTCAAATGCCCTAGGTCTTCGTGAGCAAGCAAGTTGGATGCACACCCACTTAGTTTATTTGATGATCTTTCATATATTTATAGCTCTACTGCATCCGTTGCATGGCAATCCCTACTCCTTGCATTGACATCAATTGGTGGGCATCTCCATAGCCCATTGATTAGCCATGTCAATGTGAGACTTTATCCCTTTTTGTCTTATCACACAACCTCAATCATCATATTCTATTCCACCCATAGTGCTATGTCCATGGCTCGCGCTCATATATTGCGTAAAAGTTGAAAGAGTTTGAAAAGGCTAAGTATGAAACAATTGCTTGGCGCTTCATCAGGGTTGTTCATGATGAGAGCATTTTGTGTGACGAAAATGAAGCATGGCCAAACTATATGATTTTGTAGGGATAAGCTTTCTTTGGCTATGTTATTTTGATAAGACATAATTGCTTGGTTAGTATGCTTGAACTATTATTATTTTCATGTCAATATTAAACTTTTGTCTTGAATCTTATGGATCTGAATATTCTTGCCACAATAAAGAGAATTACATGGATAAATATGTTAGGTAGCATTCCACATCAAAAATTCTGTTTTTATCATTTACCTACTGGAGGACGAGTAGGAATTAAGCTTGGGGATGCTTGATACGTCTCCAACGTATCTATAATTTTTGATTGTTCCATGCTATTATATTATCAACCTTGGATGTTTTATATGCATTTATATGCTATTTTATATGATTTTTGGGACTAACCTATTAACCTAGAGCCCAGTGCCAGTTTCTGTTTTTTCCTTGTTTTTTAGTTTTGCAGAAAAAGAATACCAAACGGAGTCCAATTGACGTGCCAATTTTTGCCGATTTTTTATGGACCAAAAGAAAACCCCGGAGTAAAAGAGTTGGGCCAGCAGAGTCCCGGGCCGTCCACGAGGGTGGGGGTGCGCCCACCCCCAGGCGCGTGGGCCTGCCTCGTGGACGACTCGGGCACCTTCTTGACATGAGACCGACGCCAAAAATTCCTATAAGTATAGAAACCTCCAGAAAATAAGCTAGATCGGGAGTTCCGCCGCCAGAAGCCTCTATAGCCACCGAAAACCAATCTAGACCTGTTCCGGCACCCTGCTGGAGGGGGGAATCCCTCTCCAGTGGCCATCTTCATCATCCCTGCACTCTCCATGACGAGGAGGGAGTAGTTCACCGTCGGCGCCGAGGGTATGTACCAGTAGCTATGTGTTTGATCTCTCTCTCTCTCTCTCTCTCGTGTTCTTGAGGTGGTACGATCTTGATGTATCGCGCGCTATGCTATTATATTTGGATCTTATGATGTTTCTCCCCCTCTACTCTCTTGTGATGAATTGAGTTTTCCCTTTGAAGTTATCTTAACGGATTGAGTCTTCAAGGATTTGAGAACACTTGATGTATGTCTTGCATGTGCTTATCTATGGTGACAATGAGATATCACGTGATCCACTTGATGTATGTTTTGGTGATCAACTTGTGAGTTCCGTGACCTCGTGAACTTATGCATAGGGGTTGTCACACGTTTTCGTCTTGACTCTCCGGTAGAAAGTTTGGGGCACTCTTTGAAGTTCTTTGTGTTGGTTGAATAGATGAACCTGAGATTGTGTGATGCATATCGTATAATCATACCCACGGATACTTGAGTTGAAATTGGAGTGTCTAGGTGACATTAGGGTTTTGGTTGATTTGTGTCTTAACGTGTTATTCTAGTACGAACTCTTGAATAGATCGATCAGAAAGAATAACTTTGAGGTGGTTTCGTACCCTACCATAATCTCTTCGTGTGTTCTCCGCTATTAGTGACTTTGGAGTGACTCTTTGTTGCATGTTGAGGGATAGTTATATGATCCAATTATTTTATTATTGTTGAGAGAACTTGCACTAGTGAAAGTATGAACCCTAGGCCTTATTACCTAGCATTGCAATACCGTTTGTGCTCATTTTTACCACCTGCTACCTTGCTGTTTTTATATTTTCAGATTACAAAAACCTATATCTACCATCCATATTGCACTTGTATCATCATCTCTTCGCCGAACTGGTGCACCTATACAATTTAGCATTGTATTGGGTGTGTTGGGGACACAAGAGACTCTTTGTTATTTGGTTGCAGGGTTGTTTGAGAGAGACCATCTTCATCCTACGCCTCCCACGGATTGATAAACCTTAGGTCATCCACTTGAGGGAAATTTGCTACTGTCCTACAAACCTCTGCACTTGGAGGCCCAACAACGTCTACAATAAGAAGGTCGTGTAGTAGACATCAAGCTCTTTTCTGGCGCCGTTGCCGGGGAGGTTAGCGCTTGAAGGTATATCTTTAGATCTTGCAATCGAATCTTTTAGTTTCTTGTTTTATCACTAGTTTAATCTATAAAATAAAACTACAAAAAATGGAATTAAGGATGCCTCATATCCTTCATCTTTTTAATGTCTTTCGTGAGAATAAGGATTCCGATAATTGTGCTCAAGTGCCAGCCGAAGAATGCATTATAATGTTTGGCACTAAATATTTGAATGATGAGCATGAAGGAAATATGCCCTAGAGGCAATAATAAAGTTATTATTTATTCCTTATATCATGATAAATGTTTATTATTCATGCTAGAATTGTATTAACCGGAAACATAATACATGTGTGAATACATAGACAAACAGAGTGTCACTAGTATGCCTCTACTTGACTAGCTCGTTGATCAAAGATGGTTATGTTTCCTAACCATAGACATGAGTTGTCATTTGATTAATGGGATCACATCATTAGGAGAATGATGTGATTGACTTGACCCATTCCGTTAGCTTAGCACTTGATCGTTTATTTTGTTGCTATTGCTTTCTTCATGACTTATACATGTTCCTATGACTATGAGATTATGAAACTCCCGTTTACTAGAGGAACACTTTGTGTGATACCAAACATCACAACGTAACTGGGTGATTATAAAGGTGCTCTACAGGTGTCTCCGAAGGTACTTGTTGGGTTGGCGTATTTCGAGATTAGGATTTGTCACTCCGATTGTCGGAGAGATATCTCTGGGCCCTCTCGGTAATGCACATCACTTAAGCCTTGCAAGCATTGCAACTAATGAGTTAGTTGTGGAATGATGTATTACGGAACGAGTAAAGAGACTTGCCAATAACGAGATTGAACTAGGTATTGAGATACCGACGATCGAATCTCGGGCAAGTAACATACCGATGACAAAGGGAACAACATATGTAGTTATGCGGTCTGACCGATAAAGATCTTCGTAGAATATGTGGGAGCCAATATGAGCATCCAGGTTCCACTATTGGTTATTGATTGGAGACGTGTCTCGGTCATGTCTACATAGTTCTCGAACCCGTAGGGTTCGCACGCTTAACGTTTCGATGACAGTTATATTATGAGTTTATATGTTTTGATGTACCGAAGGTTGTTCGGAGTCCCGGATGTGATCACGGACATGACGAGGAGTCTCGAAATGGTAGAGACATGAAGATTGATATATTGGGAGCCTATGTTTGGATATCGGAAGTTTTCCGGGTGAAATCGGGATTTTACCGGAGTACCGGGAGGTTACCGGAACCCCCCGGGAGGTTAATGGGCCTTAGTGGGCCTTCATAGAGAAGAGGAGAGGCGGCCAGGGCTGGGCTGTGCGCCCCTCCCCCCTAGTCCGAATAGGACAAGGAGAGGGGGGCAGCGCCCCCCCTTCCTTCCTCTCTCCCTCCTCTTTCCCCCTCCCAAGTCCTAATCCAACTAGGAAAGGGGGGAGGGAGTCCTACTCCCGATGGGAGTAGGACTCCTCCTGGCGCGCCCTCTCTCCTGGCCGGCCGCAACCCCCTTGCTCCTTTATATACGGGGGCAGGGGGGCACCCTAGATACACAACAATTGATCAGTTGATCTTTTAGCCGTGTGCGGTGCCCCCCTCCACCACAGTCCACCTCGATAATACTGTAGCGGTGCTTAGGCGAAGCCCTGCATCGGTAGAACATCATCATCATCACCACACCGTCGTGCTGACGAAACTCTCCCTCAACACTCGGCTGGATGAGAGTTCGAGGGACGTCATCGGGCTGAACGTGTGCAGAACTCGGAGGTGCCGTGCGTTCGGTACTTGATCGGTCGGATCGTGAAGACGTATGACTACATCAACCGCGTTGTGCTAACGCTTCCGCTTTCGGTCTACGAGGGTACGTGGACAACACTCTCCCCTCTCGTTGCTATGCATCACCATGATCTTGCGTGTGCGTAGGAATTTTTTTGAAATTACTACGTTACCCAACAGTGGCATCCGAGCCAGGTTTTATGCATTGATGTAATATGAACGAGTAGAACACAAGTGAGTTGTGGGCGATATATGTCATACTTCTTACTAGCATGTCACACTTAGGTTCAACAATATTGTTGGATGAAGCGGCCCGGACCGACATTACGCGTACGCTTATGCGAGACAGGTTTTACCGCCGTGCTATGCACACAGGTGACTAGCGGGTGTCAGTTTCTCCAACTTTAGTTCAACCGAGTGTGGCTACGCCCGGTCCTTGAGAAGGTTAAAACAACACTAACTTGACAAACTATCGTTGTGGTTTTGATGCGTAGATAAGAACGGTTCTTTCTTAGCCCGTAGCAGCCACGTAAAACTTACAACAACAAAGTAGAGGACATCTAACTTGTTTTTGCAGGGCATGTTCTGATGTGATATGGTCAAGACGTAATCAGATATAAGTTGTTGTATAACATGATCATGTTTTGTTGAAGTTATCGGCAACTGGCAGAAGCCTTATGGGTGTCTCTTTATTGCATAAGATGCAAGCGCCAAATAATTGCTTTACTTTATCGCTATGCGATAGCAATAGTTGGCGAGACGACCATGTGACGACACATTGATATAGATCAAGATGATGGAGATCATGGTGTCATGCCGGTGACGATGGAAATCATGACGATGCTTTGGAGATGGAGATCAAAGGCACAAGATGATGATGGCCATATCATGTCACATATTTTGATTTCATGTGATGTTTATCTTTTATACATCTTATTTTTCTTAGTTCGACGGTAGCTTTATAAGATGATCTCTCACTAATTACCAAGGTACAAGTGTTCTCCCTGAGTATGCTCCATTGCGAAAGTTCTTCGTGCTGAGACACCACGTGATGATCGGGTGTGATAGGCTCTACGTTCAAATACAACGGGTGCAAAACATTTGCACATGCAGAATACTCAGGTTAAACTTGACGAGCCTAGCATATAACAGATATGGCCTCGGAACACTGAGTCCGAAAGGTCGAGCGTGCATCATATAGTAGATATGATCAACATAGTGATGTTCACCATTGAAACTACTCCATCTCACGTGATGACCGAACATGGTTTAGTTGATATGGATCACATGATCACTTAGAGGACTAGAGGGATGTCTATATAAGTGGGAGTTCTTAAGTAATATGATTAATTGAACTTAAATTTATCATGAACTTAGTCCTGGTAGTATTAGCATATCTATGTTGTAGATCAATAGCTCGCGTTTAGCTCCCCTGTTTTATTTTTGATATGTTCCTAGAGAAAACTAAGTTGAAAGATGTTAGTAGAAATGATGCGGATTGGATTTGTGATCTGAGGTTTATCCTCATTGCTGCACAGAAGAATTATGTCCTTGATGCACCGCTAGGGGACAAACCTATTGCAGGAGCAGATGCAGATGTTATGAACGTTTGGCTAGCTCAATATGATGACTACTTGATAGTTTAGTTCACCATGCTTAAACGACTTAGAATCGGGACTTCAAAGACGTTTTGAACATCATGGACCATATGAGATGTTCCAGGAGTTGAAGTTAATATTTCAAGCAAATACCCGAGTTGAGAGATATGAAGTCTCCAACAAGTTCTATAGCTAAAAGATGGAGGAGAATAGCTCAAGCAGTGAGCATGTGCTTAGATTGTCTGGGTACTACAATCGCTTGAATCAAGTGGGAGTTAATCTTCCAGATAAAATAGTGATTGAAAGAATTCTCTAGTCACCATCACAAGTTATTAGAACTTCATGATGAACTATAATATGCAAGGGATAACGGAAACGATTCCCAAGCTCTTCGTGATGCTGAAATCGACGAAGGTAGAAATCAAGAAAAGCATCAAGTGTTGATGGTAAACAAAACCATTAGTTTCAAGCAAAGGGACAAAGGGAAGAAAGGGGAACTTCAAGAAGAACGGCAAACAAGTTGCTGCTCAAGTGAAAAAACCCAAGTCTGGACCTAAGCCTGAAACTGAGTGCTTCTACTGCAAAGGGACTGGTCACTGGAAACGGAACTACCCCAATTAATTGGCAGATAAGAAGGATGGAAAAGTGAACATAGGTATATTTGATATACATTTTATTGATGTGTACTTTACTAGTGTTTATGTAAGTGCATCTAGTGCCCCTTAGTGATTTTGGTGTATTGAAGACTTATAGGTTAAGGGACTAATGCGTTTGTGAGTGTACACAGGTCTATAAGTCTATGAGGAGTTTGATATTTACAGGAAAAGTCGACCCCTAAAAATGAATATCTTCGACTGAAGATTTTGGTATTTCTGAAGACTTTCATGAAGACTTTGAAAGTGAAGAAATTGGTGTGTCCGTGAAGACTTGATATTCATGCGAGGAATATGAAGCTTGAAGACTTTCGTTTTCATAGTTTTGCTTTTTCTCTTTCTTGAGTCATAGGAAACAACGTACTATTAAAGGGGGTCGAGGAAATACTAAGGAAAAATTTCCATGTGATGCTCAACTCAAAATCCTACACCTACCAATCCCTTCGAGTGAAGCCAATGGAAATCTCATACAGTTCAGTCAATTTCTTCAGTGACAGAGACGAAGTTCTTCTGGTCTCTGAAGAATTTTTCCTGACTGAGGAGTTAGGAATTCGCCAGTGCGGATTGCCTACACAGTGAGGAACATGATAGCCCTGAGGATTTTGCTACTCAAAATTCCGACCGTGGCTGTGCTATGCGCCAGCTGTCCCAAAATATCCATCCACCTAACGGTCATATCATTGAAGGGCATTTATGTCTTATCATGTCGGGCTGCTCCCTAGGCTATAAATAGCCGCCCCCTACAACCACTAGCTGGTTGGCTGCTCCGAGAGAAACTGACACTTGTCATTTGAGAGCAACCCATCCTCTGAGGACTTTGAGCGAAAATCATCAAGTGAGGAAAAACCAAAAACCCAAAACCCAAACACCTACAAACCCCAAGTGATTGAGCATCACTGAAGAGATTGATCTTGAGTGGATCCGACGCTTGTTACCTTTGAAGACTGTGCTTCTTCCAGACGGTTAGGCGTCATGGCCTAGAGCATCCAAGAGGAATTGTGGATCGCCGAGTGACCGAGCTTGTGAAGGTTTGGAAGTCGCCTGAAGACTTACCACGAGTGATTGGGTGAGGTCTGTGTGACCTTAGTTCAAGGAGAATACGGTGAGGACTGGGTGTCCTAAGCTACATGTTCAGGACTGGGTGTCCTGAGCTACGTGTCCTCGAGTTTAAATACTCAGCCACTCCAACCAGACGTACAACTAAGACATCAGTTGGAACTGGTCTACCAAATCATTGTCTTCACCAAGCTTACTGGTTCTATTCCCTCAACTCTTTCATTTCCTCATAACTGTGTTGTGTGTTTGTTCATATCTGTGTTTGAAGACTTTGACTGAAGACTTTCTCAATTTCCTCAGTTCAATTTCTTCAGTCTGTTTGTCTTCATCCTGTGTTATCCTGTGATTATGCTTCCTGTACTCTGTGCCTGTCTTCATTTCATCATGATGACTATCGGTGTCAAAACTGGCGGATTTCGGGTAGGGGGTCCCGAACTGTGCGTCTAGGCCGGATGGTAACAGGAGACAAGGGACACGAAGTTTTACCCAGGTTCGGGCCCTCTCAATGGAGGTAAAACCCTACGTCCTGCTTGATTAATATTGATGATATGGGTAGTACAAGAGTAGATCTACCACGAGATCGAGGAGGCTAAACCCTAGAAGCTAGCCTATGGTATGATTGTTGATGTGTATGTTGTCCTACGGACTAAAACCCTCCGGTTTATATAGACACCGGGTAGGGTTAGGGTAACATAGAGTCGGTTACAATGGTAGGAGATCTTCATATCCGTATCGCCAAGCTTGCCTTCCACGCCAAGGACGCGGGACAGAGTCTTCAATCTTGTATATTCATAGTCCAGGAGTCTGGCTGAAGGTATAGTCCGGCTATCCGAACACCCCCTAATCCAGGACTCCCTCAGTAGCCCCCGAACCAGGCTTCAATGACGATGAGTCCGGCGCGCAGATTGTCTTCGGCATTGCAAGGCGGGTTCTCCTCCAAATTCCGTGTACCTGCTTGAATAAAGTCCGGTTTCTTGCAGATGTTGCACTCCTTGGCTTCTACGCCCAACAATGGCCGCTTCCCACGTGTCAAACAAATATGAAAAGTCTGAGTGTTTTTACATTCACACCCCTAGCCGCGTAAATGAGCTGCCCTATTTAAGGGGACGAGGATTTAGATCCAATCCACACCTTCTCCCCTCCATGAGTGTTCGTCAGAGCGCATCCGACAAAGGTCCATTCCACCATGGCCAGCCGTCGCAACGCCTCCCCTCGCCCTTCCAGCCCTAAGCCTGGACATTGGGGGAGATGTTCCACCCCACATAGTGAGCTAGTGACGCTCCAGACCAAGGGATTCCCCCCCGGCCTATATGGTCCCAGTTCGAGCCGCTCTCGCCGTCTACAACGGCGGAGAGCAAGCAGAGAATGCCCCTAATCCCTCCAAAGGAGAGCGGGTGTGTCTTGTCCCTTACTTAATAAAGGGGCTCGGATTTCCAATCCACCCATTTCTCCGGGGGCTGCTGGAGTTCTACAGCCTCCAGCTACACCATCTCACGCCTGCCTCAGTATTGCATATCGCGGGCTTTGTAGCCCTCTGCGAGCTGTTCTTGGGTGTTGAAGCTCACTTCAGACTGTGGAAGGAGCTATTTTGCCTCGTGCCCCGTTCCAAGAAGGGGTCAATGTATCAAGTGGGCGGAGTCGAAGTGTGGCGCATCGCCGGGACCGGATATCTTTCCGGAACCCCAAAGAAGGCGTCCGAAGACTGGCCCTCGGAATGGTTCTATATAGAAGACGTCCCGCTGCCGGATCCTGTCCGGATCGGCGTCCCTGAATTCAACAGTGCTCCCTTAAAGAAGCGCCTAAGCTGGCGCCCACGGAGCCCTAGAGGGAAAGTGACAGGGACATCATTTACCTGATGGGCCGAATAAGATTGTTAGCCCATTCTGGACTAACCATGATCGGGGTTATGGCCGAATGCATTATGCGGGGGGTGCAGCCGCTTCAGTATAGAAGCCACCCCATGTGGGACTTCAACGGGGAGGACGATGCCACTCGCTACGGTCGTAAGGGGCTGGATTCAGCTGCCGCTCTACTACAGATCTTGTCCACTTCGTATAAGGGAGAAGAGGAGGAATTTCTCCGCGTCAACCCTCAAGGTGGATTCTCCATGCACAATCCCCCGAGCTGGATAAGCGGCCGTATTTACTTGTCCATCTATTTTGTATTCCCATTGTTAAATATTCAGTCTGATGACTTTAACGCAGGAACTGCGCCGGGCTGTTAAGGAAATAAGCAGCCCTCCTCCACAACCCGAGGACCCAGGACGGTCCCTCGACCCGGCCTCTCAAGAGGATCCGGACATATCAGTGGAGCTGATTGATGGAGTGTTCCATCAATTGAGCGAGGACAACGCCTTGGTGGCCATTACAGCCGATTACCCAGGGCTAATCCTGACGCCCCAGGTACCTGAGATCGAAGTCCCAGTACCCCGAATAGGTGTCCGCCCACTTGTGTTCAGTTTCCTGATTCCAACCGAACTTTGCAGGGGAGGTTTTTAAGGCGAAAGGCCGAACCTATGGCGACAAGCCAACAAGGGGCCGTAGGGCCCCGTGGGCCGAAAAGAAGTGCAGTCCGGACCGAGGCATCAGCGCAAAGGTATGGCGCGCCCCCTTATCCCAGGTGTTATACCTTCGAGGCACATTGACACCCGTGCCTTCTTCAGGATAAAGAGACCTCGCTGGACTATACCCGGAGAGGCTGCCAATCGCGCCTCCACCAGCCAGGCTCCAAGGCCTAGTCCAGAGGCGGAGGCGAACGTAAGGCGCGCGCCGGACGCTCCTCCGATGGAGGATGTGGACGGGTTGTCTGCCACCAACTCTGAGGTGGAGAGTGCCATGAACCACAGGCGTCGCTGGACAATTCTTCGCGATGCTTGTTTCTCCCAAGGGGCGTTAGATGCCATCAATTCGGGAGATGCGCACCTCCGTGCCGCTCAAAATAGTCTAGCCAGAGCCACGGAGCAATATGTAAAAGACATACGTGTAAGAAAATTTTGGTAATTATATAGATAGCAGTAGCCCCCAAGACTTGAAACAGTTAGAATAACTGATTTAAGGATCATTTGATATGCACGTTCTTACAGAAAAGAATTCCCTACTGTCCAAGGAGCTGGAAGAGTGCAAAGCCCAACTGGAGGCCGCACTAGCCGCGGTAGGGGAGCCTAAGGAGACCCCCCTCTCGTAATATACACTTTGAAAGATAAGTATTTTGTGAAGCACGACTTTGGTGCGAATCTGACAAATGAAATTGCAGATGGCACCGGATCGAATCCGGAAAGGCAACACCTCCTACGCCAGCTAAAGGCTGGTGAGAGGGTGCTGCTAAAGGTGATGGGGGAGAAGAACAATCTCCAAGATGCCAACACCAAGCTGGGCGTCAAACTGAAAGACGTTCGTGCCCAGCTGTCAGACTCTGTGAAGGAGAATCAGCGGCTTCAGCGCGACATATTTAGTAAGTGCTTGAACGAACCTTTTGAAATAAAGTTCGGCAGGGAAGTCGACTAACAGAGCAATGTCTGTAGGTGTGCTAACAGGTCGTCCTGCAGAGGAGATGCCCGGTTCTACGGGTGATCTTCTTCCCGAGCTCTCGCAACTGCTCGATCGAGCTCGGCAGGCGATGCAAGGTGTCGCCCAGGCCCTGTGGCCATCCGTCTCCATGCCCGAAGGTCTTGGAGAGCTTGCGGAGAAGCTAAAGGGAGCACGGCGGCGCTTCTGATTGTGGAAGATATCAGCCTACCGCCAAGGCGCTAGGGAGGCCTGGGCCATGGTGAAGACGCGGTACGCAAAGGCTGACCCCAACCACATGACCGAGGTCGGTCTTGTAGGGCCTGATGGGAAGGAGATCCCTGTAAGCTTAGTATACGGCCAAGTAGAGTTGGCCGCAAAGTATTCCTAGCAGGACTGTAAATTAGACAGCCCGTTAGATGGTATTGAAGAGGAATACAACCAGTCAAAATGACTATGTAATTTAATTGACATTTATAATGCCTTCTAGCCGGATTGTAGATCATTTGTCATGGCCGACCTTTTCTCTTCAGCCTCGGGACCTGACGGTCCAGAGTGTGTCTGAATTCCCATGCGGTTATATAGGAACTGGGGAATGCATGGAGACCAGGCGTAGGGGTCATTAGGGCGTGAACAGACAAGTGCCCGACTAGGTATGTTATATTACATGGTTAGTAAGAAACATCTTCCAGGGAGAATAGTTCCGTTAGGGGTTCCTTTCCCTGGGAGGCATGCCCTAAGGTGCATGTCCATGCTGTGAAAAGAAACGCAGGAAAAACATCTGGGGGCGTATAGATAAAAAGATCATCTTTAGTTCACTGACCGAATATTCCCTCAAGAACGCTAGCTTTCGGCTTCACCCAGTCTGAGGTACACGTCCGGCTGACCCGGCAGTAACAATCGCAGAGGTGCTCCCTTTACCACCTAGCCGAACAATCGGGAACGTAGGGGTAAGCACAGGAGCCAGGCAACCCAGCTTGGCCAAAACTTAAGTCATATCGATGCATATAATGGTGAATAAAAGGTACATGCGGAAGTGTGACACATGTGTTGGGCATGAAGCCCGTATGAATAAGCTTCTGTTTAAAGAAGCCCCCAGGTTTAATGAGCGCGGATAGCGCGTCACTTTATGAGCCTTTAGAGGCTATAAGAGAGAGAGAGAGAGAGAGAGAGAGAGAGAGAGAGAGAGAGAAGAGAAATGTAAGACAGAAAATATAAAAAACGGACAGAGGAAGGAGATGAACACAGAGTCCGGCGCTAGGCATAGAATCTTCGGAGATGGGCTGCGTTCCATGGGTTTGGCTCGAGTCGGTTATCCGATGCATCCCGCAGGCGGTACGCTCCACCAGTCAGGACTTGGTCAATTATGAAGGGACCTTCCCACTTGGGCTTGAGTTTGTCATTTTTCTTGTCCGGTAGTCGTAGAACTAATTCGCCAACGTTGTAATTTTTGGCCCGTACTTCTCTACTTTGGTATCTTCGAGCCTGTTGTTGATAAAATGCGGAACGGGCTTTTGCCACGTCACGCTCCTCCTCCAATGCGTCCAAGCTGTCCTGCCGATCGAGCTCGGCTTCTCTTTCTTCGTACATGCGCACTCGAGGTGAGTCATGAATTATGTCGCAAGGCAAAACTGCCTCTGCGCCGTACACCATAAAGAATGGTGTGTATCCGGTGGTGCGATTCGGCATGGTCCGCAGCCCCCAGAGTACGGAGTCGAGCTCCTCTACCCAGTGCGTGTTAGATTCCTTAAGGGACCGCACTAATCTGGGTTTGATGCCGCTCATGATAAGACCATTTGCACGTTCGACCTGGCCGTTAGTTTGTGGGTGATAGACGGAAGCATAATCGAGCTTGATGCTCATGTTTTTGCACCAGAGTTTTACCTCGTCGGCCGTGAAGTTCGTGCCGTTATCAGTGATGATGCTGTGGGGGACGCCGTAACGGTGTACAACCCCGGATATGAAGTCTATCACCAGTCCGGATTCGGCCGTCTTAACAGGCTTGGCTTCTATCCATTTGGTGAACTTATCCACCATGACCAGTAAGTATTTTTGCTTGTGGGTTCCGCCTTTAAGGGGTCCAACCATGTCAAGCCCCCAGACCACGAAGGGCCAAGTAATGGGGATGGTTTGGAGGGCGTTGGGTGGCATATGGCTTTGGTTTGCAAAGACCTGGCAACCGGTGCATCGTTGGACTAAGTCCTGAGCGTCTGCCCGGGCCGTCGGCCAATAAAAGCCTGTACGGAAGGCCTTGCTTACAAGGGACCGAGCTGCGGCGTGATGACCGCCGAGTCCGGCATGAATTTCGGCCAGGAGATTCTGCCCCTCCTCTTCGGAGATGCACCTTTGAAGGACTCCGGTAGTGCTTTTCTTATAAAGCTCTCCCTCGTGGACTTTGTAGGCCTTGGATCGCCGCACTATGCAGTGTGCCTCATTTTGGTCTTCGGGGAGTTCCTGCCTAGTAAGGTAGGCGAGGAATGGTTCAGTCCACGGGGCGATGATGGCTATTATTACGTGGGCTAAAGGTGTTATTTCATTAGCAGAGCCTCCGATTGTGTCAGAATGGTCGGTGTCGGGCAGTGCGGTTGGGTCCGGGCTGTTATTGTTCGGCTCCCCTTCCCATGCTACGGATGGCTTGAACAGCCTTTCCAAGAAGATGTTGGGGGGTACTAAATCGCGTTTTGCGCCGATGCGTGCCAGGACATCTGCCGCCTGATTATTTTCCCGGGCTATATGGTGAAATTCAAGCCCCTCGAACCGAGCTGACATTTTTAGGACGGCGTTGCGGTATGCTGCCATTTTTGGATCCTTGGCATCGAAGTCTCCATTTATTTGGGATATTGCGAGGTTCGAGTCCCCGCGTACCTCTAGGTGTTGGATGCCCATGGATACTGCCATCCAGAGACCATGTAAAAGGGCCTCATATTCAGCTGCATTGTTGGAGTTCGTGTACATAATCTGTAGTACGTATTGAACTGTGTCTCCTGTGGGAGACGTCAAAACAACGCCAGCCCCCAGTCCGGCCAACATATTGGAGCCGTCGAAATGCATGATCCAATTTGAATATGTGCCGTACTCTTTAGGGAGTTCAGCCTCCGTCCATTCTGCGACGAAGTCAGCCAAGACTTGTGACTTGATGGCTCATCGTGGCTTATAAGTTATGTCAAACGGGAGGAGCTCGATGGCCCATTTCGCAATCCGGCCCGTTGCGTCACGGTTGTTTATAATATCGTTAAGTGGTACTTCCGAGGCTACTGTCATTGAACACTCTTGAAAGTAGTGTCGTAGCTTCCGGGATGCCATGAATACCGCGTACGCAATCTTTTGATAATGCGGGTACCGTGATTTGCATGGAGTGAGGACAGTGGACACATAATAGACCGACTTTTGAAGGGGGAATTTGTGTCCGTCCGCTTCTCGTTCAACGACGAGCACTACGCTTACAACCTGATGTGTTGCTGCAATGTATAATAGCATTGGTTCGCCAATGTTTGGCGCGGCCAGGACTGGGTTTGTTGCCAGTATGGCTTCTATTTCGTCGAGTCCGGCCGTGGCTGCGTCCGTCCATTTGAAGTGTTCGGTGCGCCGAAGGAGGCAGTAAAGGGGTAGGGCCTTTTCTCCTAAGCGGGAGATGAAGCGGCTTAGAGCCGCCACGCATCCGGTTACCTTTTGTATTTGTTTGAGGTCCTTTGGGATATCCAGTTGCGACAGAGCTCGGATCTTGGCTGGATTTGCTTCAATTCCTCTACCAGATACAATGAAGCCCAAGAGCTTTCCGGCTGGAACGCCGAAAACGCATTTTTCCGGGTTGAGCTTGATGTCGTATGTTCGGAGGTTATCAAATGTGAGCCTCAAGTCGTCTACTAGAGATTCAACGTGTCTTGTTTTGATGACCACATCATCTACATATGCCTCCACTGTTTTGCCGATCTGGCTTGCCAGACATGTTTGAATCATGCGCTGATATGTTGCGCCGGCGTTTTTGAGCCCGAAGGGCATCGTGTTAAAGCAGAATGGCCGTATGGTGTGATAAATGCCGTTGCGGCTTGGTCTGGTTCTGCCATCTTGATTTGATGGTAGCCATAATATGCGTCGAGGAAACACAACGAATCGTGTCCTGCGGTAGCGTCGATAATTTGATCGATGCGGGGGAGGGGGAAGGGATCCTTTGGGCAAGCCTTGTTAAGGTCTTTAAAATCAACACACAGGCGCTAGGATTTGTCCTTCTTTGGTACCATCACCAGGTTTGCTAGCCAGTCTGGATGTTTTATATCTCTGATGAATCCGGCCTCCAATAGCTTTGCTAGCTCCTCTCCCATGGCCTGTCTCTTAGGTTCGGAAAAACGCCGAAGAGCCTGTTTGACATGTTTGAATCCTGTTTGGATATTTAAGTTGTGCTCGGCCAGCCTGCGTGGGATTCCTGGCATGTCTGAAGGGTGCCAGGCGAAAATGTCCCAGTTCTCTTGTAGGAACTCTCGCAATGTGGCGTCGACATCAGGGTTTAACTGTGCCCCGATGGAAGCTGTTTTATTGGGGTCCGTTGGATGGACCTGGAATTTGACTATTTCGTTCGCCGGTTTAAAGGAGGTGGACTTGGATCTTTTGTCGAGTACCACATCGTCCCTATTCACCGTAGAGAGCAGCGCAGTCAGCTCCTCAGCCGCTAGGGCTTCGGATAGTGCCTCGAGGGCCAGTGCGGCTGTCTTGTTTTCGGCACGGAGTGCTATGTCCGGATCACTAGCGAGAGTGATGATCCCGTTAGGCCCGGGCATCTTGAGCTTCATGTACCCATAATGGGATATTGCTTGGAAGATTGTAAACGCTTCCCGCCCTAGCAGAGCGTGATAACCGCTGCTGAACGGGGCCACCTGGAACGTGACCTCTTCGGACCTGTAATTATCCGGCGTGCCGAACACCACATCTAGTGTCATTTTTCCTGTACAGCGTGCTTCCCGACTGGGGATTATTCCTCTAAAGGTTGTGCTGCTTCACTCAGTGCGGTTCTAGTCTATTTCCATTTTTTGAAGAGTCTCATCATAAATGAGGTTCAATCCGCTGCCGCCATCCATGAGTACCTTGGTAAGACGAAAGCCGTCCACTATTGGACTGAGGACCAATGCGGCTGGTGCTCGGGCTGTTCGGAATTTAGGTTCATCACTGGCGTTAAAGGTAATAGCCGTGTCACTCCATGGGTTTATTGTTGCTACTTGGTAGACTTCGACAAGGCTGTGGAGTGTCCTTTTTCGCATATTATTTGATGCAAAAGTCTCGAAGACTATTAATGTCGTATTGGTGTCTCTAGGGTGGCTTTCTGTGGCCTCTGGAATTAGGAGATTTTCGCCAATTTTGGCCACCTGCCGGAGTATCCAACATGCTCTGAGGCTGTGAGTTGGTGTGGTGTCCTCTGTACTGTGAATTTTACAGGGTCCATTAAGCCACCCTTCCAGTACGGTTCCATGCCCTGTAGAGGGTTTTTGCTTTTTGGTGCTTGACCCGGGTGACTGGTGATGATGCACCCTTTTATTTCGGACTGGGTTTGTATTCAGGGCCGGATTGTCCCAAAATTTTATTTCGATTTTCCAGGCGCTTTCCATTGCACAGTACTTTTGTACAATGGACGCCAAGTCAGCGAAGCGTGTAATATCACGGCGACCTATGGCATTGAGTATTCCCTTGTCCGTGCAATTATTGCAGAAGATTGAGATTGCGTCTTCCTCGCGGCAGTCCCTTAGCCTATTCTTAACCAGGAGGAATCTGGCCCAGTAATGATGTACTGTTTCATCGGGTTCTTGCCTGATTTTGGATAGATCGCTTATGTTGGGGTGGGCGGGTGGAATTAAATCCGAAGCCTCACCCCATCTAAGGCTCAGAGGCCGAGGAATTTCTGAACTCGAAAATTTGGATTCCTGGATGTTGTCTAATGAATCCAACCCGTCGCCTGACTCTAAGTTCAGGTCTTGAGTGATATCCTCCCCTCTGTGGGTATCCGGCTTGGAGGGATCAGGAATCCGGACGTAGCGAGTCCTTAAGATAGATGAAGGGTCACCGCACTGTCCCTCTACCACGGCAACGTGATGGGTGACTTGGGGAGAGTTAATCTCTCTCAGATCGGTTTTAGGCCCAATCTAGTCGTAATCCGTAGCGACTCCTAGGGCGGCGAAGCGATCCAAGAGCTCGTTTATGGAGGAAAGCTCCATTGGATCTAACTGCTCGGCGAGTTCCTAGCTGACATGAAGATTGTTTTCGATTGCTCGAGAGGTCATCATTGGCGCAGAAGCCGAACAGGTGGTCATGAGAAAGCCACCTAACCGGAG
Organism: Triticum aestivum; assembly: GCF_018294505.1. Lineage (NCBI taxonomy): Eukaryota > Viridiplantae > Streptophyta > Magnoliopsida > Poales > Poaceae > Triticum > Triticum aestivum. Next base: position 526,116,686 of record NC_057812.1, read on the forward strand.
GGTTTGGCCGACAGCCAAAGCTCCCTTAGCAACGGTGCCGTCTTTAAATATGGGGCGAGGCATCCTTCCTGATGGCGACGACACAAAGGAACTCTCAATGAAAGCACCAATGTCGGTGTCAAAACCGGCGGATCTCGGGCAGGGGGTCCCGAACTGTGCGTCTAGGCCGGATGGTAACAGGAGACAAGGGACACGAAGTTTTACCCAGGTTCAGGCCCTCTCGATGGAGGTAAAACCCTACGTCCTGCTTGATTAATATTGATGATATGGGTAGTACAAGAGTAGATCTACCACGAGATCGAGCAGGCTAAACCCTAGAAGCTAGCCTATGGTATGATTGTTGATGTGTATGTTGTCCTACGGACTAAAACCCTCCGGTTTATATAGACACCGGGTAGGGTTAGGGTTACATAGAGTCGGTTACAATGGTAGGATATCTTCATATCCGTATCGCCAAGCTTTCCTTCCACGCCAAGGAAAGTCCCTTCCGGACGCGGGACGGATTCTTCAATCTTGTATCTTCATAGTCCAGGAGTCCGGCTATCCGAACACCCCCTAATCCAGGACTCCCTCAATGACTATGCTTGTATTCTGTTATGTTTACTTTTGAGTACTTATTCCGCTGCTAGTAGTTCTTTGCTAAGGAATTTCCTCACCGGCAAATTCCTTAGTGAAGAATTTCATAAAAATCGCCTATTCACCCCCTCTAGTCGATATAACGCACTTTCAATTGGTATCAGAGCAAGGTACTCCCTTGTTCTGTGTGATTTTGGTTTAACCGCCTGGAGTTTTAGTTATGTCGACCGCAGGTATGATCAAGGTCTCTTCTGGGTGTCCTACCTTCGATGGGACGGACTACCCCTACTGGAAGAATAAGATGCGAATGCATCTTGAAGCAATTGATAACGATCTCTGGTATGTTGTGGAAAATGGTGTTCCCTCAGTCACACCTTCTCCGAATGCTGCTGATGTGAAGAGATTCAAGCAACTCGACTCTCAAGCGAAGAATATCATATGTGGCCATCTGAGCAAAGGACAGTATGGCAGAGTGAGCGCTTTGGAGACAGCTAAGCTTATCTGGGACAGGTTGTCCAAAGTGAATGAAGGAGTCTCAACTCAGCATGACTCTCGAGTTGATGTTCTTCGCAATCTCTTCAACCGCTTCAAAAGACTCGACAATGAAAATGTTCAACAAACCTTCAATCGCCTCACTGACATCTCAAATGAGCTTCAAGCACTTGGTGCCACTGACATCATCGGCCATGAGGTGGTGAAGAAATTGCTGAGATCGCTTAATTCCTCATTTGACACTCTGGCATTGATGATACAAGAACGTGCTGATTACAAGTCACTTGATCCTGCTGATATTCTCGAGAGGCTAAATACTCATGAGTTCCAACTTGCTGAAAAGAGATATCTCTATGGTTCAAGCTATGGCAGATCACGTGCACTAAAGGCCAAGGCAGTATCTGAGTCCGAAGATGAAGACTCTGGTAGCAGCCTTGGTGATCCTGAAGAACTGAGCCATGATCTGGCTCTGCTCGTGAAGAAGTTCCAAAAGTTCTCAAGGCGTGGTCGCCTTGGAAGACCCTCAAGGAGCAATGATTCCTCATCAAGTGACTACAAGAGGAGGCTCTGCCACAAATGGAAGAAGCCTGGACATTACATTCAAGACTGTCCTCAATGGGAAAAGGAATCAAAGAAGAAGAAATACAAGGATTACAGTTCTGATGATGCGAAGAAAAAGAAGAAAGCCTCAAAATCCTCATCATCAAAATCCTCAAAGCCTTCATATCACAAGAAGAGCAGCTCCAAGAAGGCCAGGGCATTCATTGGCAAGGAAATGGACTCTGAGGCTAAATCTGAAGAAAATGAGGAAGAGGAGTCATCTGAGGAGTCCGAATCCGGAGTGGTGAGCCTAGCTCTCGCTACTGCATTCGTTAGCAAGTCTATCTTCAACACTAAAGAAAATAACCTCACCAACAAAGCTGATGAAGGGGATGATGACTATGCTCCCACCTACTGCTTCATGGCAAAGGGTGCCAAGGTACTCAAATATACCTCATCTGAATCAAGTGAGAATGAATCTGATGAAAATCTTAAGCCCAGGTATTCTAAACTTGCTAAGATTGCTGTAAAACAATGAAGGGCTTTAGAAAAGGTTCAGAACATGCTAGACAAAAGTGATGATATGTTGGGTGAAGAAATGGATCGCACTAAAGCCCTGACTGAAAATCTTCAGAGATTTCAGACTAGGCTTGACAATCTTCAAAGTCATCATAACACTCTCTTATCCGATCATGAGAAGCTTTCTTATGAATTTCTTCAAAGAAAGCAAGACCTTGAGAAGCTAAGAGTGAGTTATGAAGATCTTCAGAAGGAGCGCGATTCATTACTTGCTCAACAAATCAGCGCTTCTTAGGAAGAATTTGTTCCTCCATGCTTGAAGTGCATTGAACGTGAATCTGCTAATTCTTCACCTGAATGTTCAAATGCTGCTAATGTTTCAAATTCTTCACATGCCTCTGCTATCACTAATTCCTCATCTGAGGACATTGCTAGTATCATTGACAATGCAGGGTTGAAGGAATTGTACACGACAGGCATGTACAAAAGCCTCAAAGGGCATCAGGCTCTTTGTGATGTGCTTAAAAAGCAGATCCTCAACAGGAACCCTAGGAAAGAGGGTATCGCCTTTGAGAGGAAACTCAATGCTGATGGTACATATTGGAAGCCTGAGCAGTACCCCAAAACCACATGGGTTGCTGCAAAGGGACCTCTAGTTGATCCATCTAACTTATCTGGATTTGCATGTGAATCTCCTCATTCTGATGATGAGTCAATTGACTCCAACTAAAACTGTTCAAAAATCAGAATGGTGAAGTATTTGCTAGATATATTGGCACTAACTGCAGGAACGGCTCCCCTATGAAGAAAATATGGGTTCTCAAAAGATGCCTTGAAAATCTTCAGGTGAATGTCATCATGACGCCACCTGTGAAGAATAGGAACCCCAGATCAAATTCTTCATATGGACCAAATTCTTCATATGGATTCAAGTCCTCATACGGACCAAATTCCTCATATGGATCAAAGTCCTCATATGAACATCATCGTGCTAACCCGTATGTTTCGCAGGGAAGATCTAAGGATTATGGATATGTGCATTATTCTTCAACTCATTATGTCCATAAGTCCTCAAAGAATTTCTCTGCATACTCTTATGCTTACTCTAACCCCTCTTATGTGAAACGAAATGGACTGGCTTCTATGCCATCCTTCTCGTATGGAGCTCGCAGAATGATGAACTCTTTGCCACCCCTACAGATGTGGGTGGTGAAGAAAAATAACTAATCTCTTCTACAGGGTCAGGTCTCCAGACGTACGTAATCGTCTGAAGAATTTGCTGGAGACCTGAGCATGCCTGATAGGACACATGCTAATCATGAAGAAATGAACTTTCATTTCTCACGTCCTCATATTGCTTTATCAGCTCTTTTACTTGATGAAATTGATCTGATGAATTGATGTCATATTCTTCACTGATGAAGTATATGAGTTTGTAAGCTGCACTAATTCATCTGCAGGATGATCAACCCAAAGCCACTGAGTGGGTCCTCGATAGTGAATGTACAAACCACATGACTGGTGACAAGAATCTATTGATGGATGCTCCATTATCTCCGTTGCATCTGAAGCATATCATCTTTGCTGACAAAGGCAAAAGTCAGGTATTGGGTCTAGGTAAGGTTGCGATTACAAAGGATCGACACATGGACAAAGTCATGCTTGTTGAGTCCTTAGGATACAACCTTATGTTTGTCTCAATGCTTTGTGATCTTGATATGGTGTTGTCTTTGGCAAGTACCGTTGTGTTGTGTTTATGGAAGCTAACAATTCCAAAGTCTTCGAAGGCTTTAGGAGAGGAGACCTGTATATTGTTGATTTCTCTATAGGACCACAACCAGTCGTGTGCTTACTTGCAAAAGCTTCAGAAGGCTGGCTCTGGCATCGACGACTTGGTCATGCAGGCATGAGGAATTTGCACACACTTGCGAAGAAGAAGCATGTCATTGGCATCGAGAATGTCAAATTCCTCAAGGATCACCTATGCGGAGCCTGTGAAGCTGGGAAGATGACCAAGGCCAAGCATCCAGCAAAGACTATCATCACCACCACTCGCCCATTTGAATTGCTTCACATGGATCTCTTTGGTCCTAATCATTATTCTGCTATTTCAAATGAAGCATCTCAATATGGCTTTGTTATTGTTGATGATTATTCTCGTTACACATGGGTACACCTTGTTACTTACAAACATGAAGTGCAGGAAGTCTTCAAACGATTTTCCTCGAGGGCTTCAACCAACTTTGGTGTGAAGATCAAGCACATCAGAAGTGACAATGGCATAGAGTTCAAGAATTCTAGTCTCGATGACTATCTTGACGAACTTGGTGTTACTCATGAGTTATCTGCTCCTTACACTCCTCAGCAGAATGGCGTCGTGGAGCGCAAGAACAGGACTCTTGCTGAGATGGCTTGCACTATGCTTGATGAATACAAAATGCCTCGTCGTTTCTGGACTGAGGCAATTGATACTGCATGCCACATCATCAACAGAGTATATCTTCACAAATTCTTCAAAAAGACTGCCTATGAACTCCTCACTGATAAGAAACCCAATGTAAGTTATTTCAAAGTCTTCGGTGTTAAATGTTGGATTAGAGATCCTCATCACAACTCAAAATTTGCACCGAAAGCACATGAAGGTTTTATGCTTGGTTATGGAAAGGACTCGCACACCTACAGAGTCTTCAACAACGTTCTTTACAAAGTTGTTGAAACTGTAGATGTGCGGTTCGATGAAACTAATGGCTCGCAAAGAGAGCACCTACCTACTGTGATAGATGAACCAGCACCTGAGGAAACTATCAAGTTCAAGGCTAATGAGGATGTCATTCCTACTGAAGAATCTGCTGAAGAATTCATTCCAGAACATGAAGAACATTGAACTAATACACCTGAAGAAAATGCTGAAGAAAATGGTGCTGAAGAAAACGCTGATCAAACTCTTCAACGACAACCAGCTCATCCTCGCATTACAAAAGAAGTGCAAGTTGAAAAAATCATCAATGACATCAAAGCGCCAGGTCCTCTCACACGCTCAAAAGCTTCACATTTGTCTAACTTTTGTGGGCACTATGCTTTTGTCTCTATTACAGAGCCGACTAAGGTAGATGAAGCATTTCTGGAGCCTGAGTGGATTCAGGCCATGCAAGAGGAATTACATCAGTTCGAGCTCAACAATGTCTGGGAACTGGTCAAACGTCCAGATCCTCGCAAGCACAATATCATCGGCACAAAGTGGATCTACCGCAACAAGCAAGATGAAAATGGCCTTGTGGTGAGGAATAAGGCACGACTTGTAGCTCAAGGCTACACACAGGTTGAAGGAATTGATTTCGATGAAACTTTTGCACATGTTGCTAGACTTGAGGCTATTCGCATATTACTTGCTTATGCTAACCATCATGATATCACTTTATATCAAATGGATGTCAAAAGTGCATTCCTCAATGGTAAGCTTGAGGAAGAAGTATATGTTGCTCAACCCCCAGGTTTTGAAGATCCAAAGAATCCTGACAAAGTCTTCAGACTCAACAAGGCCCTCTATGGCCTCAAGCAGGCCCCACGGGCTTGGTATGATACCTTGAAGGAACTCTTCATGAAGAAAGGCTTCAAACCCGGTTCACTCGACCCTACTCTTTTCACTAAATCTTATGATGGTGAATTGTTTGTGTGCCAAATATATGTTGATGATATTATCTTTGGATGTACTGACCAACGATATAGTGATGAATTTTCCTATATGATGAGTGAAGAATATCAAATGTCTAGGATGGGAGAGTTGAAATTCTTCTTAGGTCTTCAAATTCGTCAACACAATGGCATATTCATATCTCAGGAGAAATACCTCAAGGTTGTACTGAGGAAATTTGGCATGCAAGATTGCAAAGGCGTCAAAATTCCTATGCCCACAAATGGCCATCTGTGCACTGATGAAAATGGTATTGACTTCGATCATAAGGTATACCACTCCATGATAGGTTCCTTATTGTACTTATGTGCATCTAGGCCAGATATAATGCTTAGTGTTTGCATGTGTGCCCGATTTCAAGCTACACCGAAGGAATCACACCATAAGGCTGTGAAGCATATTCTTCGATATCTAGCTCACACGCCAACACTTGGATTATGGTACCCCAAGGGCTCGGCTTTTGATGTCATTGGATATTCTGACTCTGACTATGCTAGTGATCGTGTCGACCGCAAGTCAACATCTGGTACATGTCATTTCCTCGGACGATCTTTGGTCTGTTGGTCCTCGAAGAAATAGAACTGCGTATCACTATCTACTGCTGAAGCTGAGTACATTGCCGCTGGTTCTTGCTGTGCCCAATTGCTATGGATGAAGCAAACTCTCAAGGACTACAGCGTCAACATGAAGAATGTGCCTCTCTTCTGTGACAATGAGAGTGCCATCAAGATTGCTCACAACCCAGTTCTGCACTCGAAGACAAAGCACATTCATATTCGTCATCATTTTTTTCGTGATCATGTGTTGAAGGGCGACATTTCTATTGAGCATGTGAAGACTGAAGAACAGCTAGTCGATATCTTCACAAAGCCCTTGGATGAGAAGAGATTTAGCAAGTTGCGGTGTGAGCTAAATATCCTAGAATCTTCGAATGTTCTTGGAAAAGGATGCTCATCCTAACACTTATGCAAAATTGATGACTTAGATGTGCAACACATGAAGAAACGTTTTTCTTCAATCAATGAAGAATAACACTCTTAGTGTGAAGAAATTAATGAAGAATTTGATTCTCAGAACCCTACGATAATTGTACGCGGTGTCTGAAATCATCATTCTTATACGGTGGGTCACGCCACCACTAAAAGTTGAAATTCCTCAAATTATTCATATTCTTCAACTTTGCATAGTCTTCACCGGTTCCGTCGTTTTTCTTC